>NC_080179.1:2291364-2360328 GCF_950295315.1 Erinaceus europaeus
AATTAGAGTCATAGTTATAATGATATGAAAAAATCCTAATTTATCCAGTTGAAGAATATTGAGTATCTCTTTATATCCTTGAAAAAGAGAAATATATAGATATCAAATAAAGTTTGAGCAGTAAACGTAATGATAATTATTATTCCCTATTAATACCAAATATCTGTTACAAAATCACATACATAAACATTGATCACTGGGGCGGAGCCAAGATGGCAACTTTGAAGCCACAGCTACTGTGAGCTCCAAGAGGCAGCCGCTTGCAACCCCGGATCCGCTGGGTAGGGTAGGATACTGAGCTGTCTGTACTCCTACACAGGCTAGTCAGAGTGACACCAAAATACAGCCCCATAACTCTCTCTTGGGCTGACAAATGGAGGTCAGGGGGACGAAGGAAAAATCCTTTGATTACTTTTGAGCTCAACGCCCCACCTTAGTACCACTCCCCAGGGGCAGCACAACCCAGGTGCCCAACACCAGATGAGTGGCTGAGAAAGCTGTGGCACATATACACAATGGAATACTATGCAGCTATTAAGAACAATGAACCCACCTTCTCTGACCCATCTTGGACAGAGCTAGAAGGAATTATGTTAAGTGAGCTAAGTCAGAAAGATAAAGATGAGTATGGGATGATCCCACTCATCAACAGAAGTTGAGAAAGAAGAACAGAAAGGGAAATTCAAAGCAGGATCTGACTAAATCTGGAGTAGGGCACCAAAGTAAAAACCCTGGGGTGAGGGTGGGCGGTGGGTGGGGGTGCATGTGAGTGGGATGCTACACATTCTTTTGGTGGTCAGAATGGTGTTTATATACACTCCTATTAGTTTGTAGGCATATAAATCACTAATTAATATGAGAGGAGAAAATTTGACTGTATGTCTCAAACTTTTTAAAGCACAGACTGAGTCTTTTTAATACATAGGCTGAGTCTTTGATATGTTGACTCTCTCAAAAGCCTAGTACAGGTAGAACAGAAGCAACTGGTGGCACAGCTATATACAAGTAATGTCAAAGGACATAAATTATGGTGATGCTGTGTATTATACAGCAAATCCTAACAAAGGGATATTTCTTTTTTATATATTTATTTATTTTCCCTTTTGTTGCCCTTTCTTATTGTTGTAGTTATTATTGTTGTTATTGATGTTGTAATTGTTAGATAAGACAGAGAGAAATGGAGAGAAGAGGGGAAGACAGAGAAAGACAGACATCTGCAGACCTGCTTCACCGCTTGTGAAGCGACTCCCCTACAGCTGGGGAGCTGGGGCTTGAAACAGGATCCTTCCACCAGTCCTTGTGCTTTGCACCATGTGTGCTTAACCTGCTGTACCTAGTGTCTACTTAGACTTAGATACCCTCCTCACGTACTTCCTATTACAGTTCTCTCACTCACTCCGAAGCTAACCTCATCAAAGCAAGGACTGCAAAAGCTAAATAAGGGCAAGAGACTGGCAGACTTTAACGATGACTCTTTAGTCACTATCAGGCCGCCCCATCAGCTGGAGCCATAATCAGGGAGTCCTGAGATTCCCAAATAGACATGATGGGCCTAGACCTCAAATAAATTTCTCTCTCCATTGTTACAGGTCATCTCTATCAGGAACAACACAATAGACCCCTTTGTGGGGTCCCCATAGGACCTTGCCCTCAACTTGGATCAAGAACGTTAGAGAAGGTTCCATCCTCTGAAGGGAGGATGGACAACATACTCTATGCTACACCTGAGGAATACTGGGGCATTTTGGAATGTTCCTACTTATGACCACAGAATTTGAGCTCAGACCTACAGGGATGCAGAGGTCACATAGGCTCCTAAGCTGAATATGGGCCCCAGACCAAATCAAATCAATGGGGTTTACAGTCAACAATATTTATACCCATTCTCCATATTAGGGAGCTACTGTCTTCCCTGATCCAGCTTTCTGGTCCTTTTTCCAGCCATGACACCATCTCCCCAGACAGTAACTTGGATCTACCTGCATATCAGATTCCAGGCTCATTGCAAAACAAACAAACAAACAAACAAAAAAACCCAACTATTATAGCTACAGCTCCTTTGAATATAACTAAAATATGCCTACTAGCTATGTACAAAATGGAGGACCCCCTCCAACACTTCATCTGCAGTATTCCAGCCTTTAGGTCCATAATAATTCAACAATTTGTTTGGCTTTGTATGTTAACTCTCTTTTCAGCCACCAGGTTCCAGATGCTAGCATGATGCCAACCAGACTTCCCTGGACAGACAACCCTACCAATGTGTCCTGGAGCTCTGCTTCCCCAGAGCCCTGCCCCACTAGGGAAAGAGAGAGACAGGCTGGGAGTATGGATCCTCCTGTCAATATCCATGTTCAGTGGGGAAGCAGTTACAGAAGCCAGACCTCCCACCGTCTGCACCCCACAATGACTCTGGGTCCATACCAAAATGTGTGTGAAATTCCAGGATTCAAGGTGACTAAATGAACACATGGTGGAGTTACTCTCCTGTTCCAAACAGAAGTGATCAAGAATTACTTTAGCCTATGTGACTATTAGGTATCAAAGAGGATCCTCTGTAGCCAGATGCAGTACGGCATTCCAGCAGAACTGAGTGTGAACAAAATAGAGTGAAGTAACACTGAGGATAAGAGAAGGACCCCATGGACGAAAAGCCACTTTGGCAATTTCTTTAAAATAAATCAAATATTCACTGAGAACATAAACCAAAAATCTCACTCCTAGATATCCACAAATCTGTAATGAAATATTTATATGCCCATTACTTCTAATTTATTGTTTATATATTTATTCAGATAAGTCTGAACACTGAACTCAATCTAAAGTTCATCAAATTATAAATGAAAACACACAGATGTTTTAATAGCACCGACTGATTTTTTTTTATTCACTGTGTAGGAAGTGGATATAAAATATCAGACAGTGTATGATCCCATTTACATATAATTGACAAAAAGCAAAACATAGAATGGCCCTTTATTTCCCTTCTCCGGTGGGAAATGAACTAGCTACCTGGATTCCATGCCAATGTCCTGAGCACAAAGGATTTGATTCTATGGAGGAAGGCCTATTCACACTCTACCCTGACTAGTCTAAGCATTCATTTTATGGATTGTAATTGCCAACAGAATCTATATGCATCCCAAAGTACTACAACTTAATTAATAAAGGTGATATATAATTAACTGCCTGCTTCACTCATTTTGACTCTCAAGCAGAAAAATAATAGAGTACATTTGTATGCACACACCACTCTCTTGCCACGTAGTGCTTTAACATTACTTTAGTATGTTGGAAGATAGAATTTAGAAGTTGAAATATGAGGAAACTTGGCAGATGAGTACACATTCTTTTGAAGGTGAACACTGGGTAGGTTTAATATACATGATACTATATAGAGATAGCTTTTTGGAACAACTAACCTTTGACTTTTTTAAGTTCTGTTATTTAAAAAAAATATTTTAACTTACTTATTATTGGCTAAAAACAGAGATAGAGATAGAGGAGGTAGAGATAGAGACAGACCACACTTCCAAAGCTTACTTCAGTCCATTGGGGCCTGGGCTTGTGTTGATCTGCTTCTAATTCTGCTTCTAAGACCTCTTCTGTTGCATTGCTTAATGCTGTGGTCTATTTACATAATCACTGCTTTATCTGAGACCCACCCTGCCTACAGGACATTGGTTTAATCCCCAATGGTTAGATGCAAGTTTGATATTTCCTAGCGTGAGCGCTTTTTCCTTCTCCCCACCCCCTACGTACTTCCTCTTCCTGATACTTCCTCCTCAGGAGATATAAAGGACAGGATTTTCTAATGAAGAGAGATTAGACTGATTACACTGCATCCCGCTCATCAATAAAGACTGAACTGTGTTCCCAGCTCAGCCATGAGTCCCCGGTCGTCTGTCTCCCGCCCACGAAGCTAGCCCAGCATCTGGTGCCTGAACAGGGACCGGCAGGCTTGAATGAAGGTTATGCTTACAAAGCACAGAAGCACACTATTCTAGTCAAGTGTTTCACTGACTCAGAAGGTTTTCTCCACTTCATCTACTGAATCACGGGTTTGGGTCATTCTCAGGGGTTCTTTCTTCTTAATTTGGTAGGAAACTTCCTCCTTGATTACATCAGACTCACAGTTGTTGCAATTCCATCTTAAAGGGTCAAGGTTGGCTCTTCATGCTGTTCCATGACACCTTTGGATCAGATCATAATCACACTTATCTGACCTCAACTGCATAATCATACTATACAGCTGACACTATTTGTGTTTCCAAATGTTATAGATTCCTTGAGGAAAGGAACAGTGCCATTCACAATAACTCACCTATCAAGCTCAATTTTGGTAAGCTGTCATTTTGGGGACATTGGATACAGCCTAAGTTGTGCTTCAAATATAAAATTTAACTAGAGTGTCAGTATAGAGATAAAAAGAAAATGTCTCTGTGCTCTTAAGTAAAAAATAGGGATGAATGAATTCACAGAAACTGGTTGATTTCTATTTGAAGCAGTTGCCTTCAGGTATTGCTGTGGTTTGTGCTGACTTTGAAACAACTTTTAATGACTTCTCAGGGAGCAGATAGACTCTCCTGGATTCAACCTTGCAGAAATATATACACATATTAGCTTAGCTAGAAGTAGAGTAGGATCAGGGTGTTAACATTCTAGAGCTTCTAACATCTTTTATAAATTCTTTCTTTCAAAGCACTGAAGTCATAATAAATGAACTGTCAACATTTCAATCATTTCAACATTAAGTGAGAACAGCACAAGGTGATTTTGTAAGTATAAACACAGAATTGGGTTGAAGTCTGACAACTGGAATGCATGTTATGTATTGTGCAAAACCTTTGCAAAAATACATGCTGATGACTGAGAAAGATCCTCAGGGATTCTTTTTTAAAAGGTAAGAAAATATCATGAGAAACCTTAGACAGTTATAAATAATTCCTGGTCAAATTCACAGCTGCAAAGAACAATTTTCTATAGGACAAAAATTGAGCAGGGAATTAGAACACACTTCCTGGTTATTCTAGATAGTGCGGATCATGTTTCGCTAAACTGATTATTCATCATTAGTTTAATTGTCACAGTGTAATTGCATGTGCTCCAATCTTTAAGCAAAGGCCAGATTTCCATTCATTTACTACTTTACTCACAATGACAAGAAAGTTGCCGGACGCTGGATTTTATGCTGGCTAAACAGAGAAACTGTGTAACCCCCTTCATTTTATTTTTTTACATGTCTTTTTATTTTTTATCTTTATTATTTTTATGTTATTTATTAAAAAATTTCTTTATTGGGGAATTAATGTTTTACATTCAATAGTAAATAAAATAGCTTGAATATGCATGATATTTCCCAGCTTTCCATATAACAGTACAACCCCCACTAGGTCCTCTGTCATCCTTCTTGGATCTGCATTCTCCCCACCACCCACCCGAGTCTTTTACTTTGGCTCAATACGCCAATTCCAGTCGAGGTTCTACTTGTGTTTTCTCTTCTGATCTTGTTTTTCAACTTCTGCCTGGGAGTGAGATCATCCCCTATTCATCCTTCTGTTTCTGACTTATTTCACTTAACAGGATTTTTTCAAGCTCCATCCAAGATCGCCGGTGATTTGGTGGTTTCCTGAAGTCCTCTAGTCCTGTCTTGTTGTGGATCCAGATTATCTCCTTTCCTTAATTTTAAATAGGACTTGAGAAACCACACTAGACTTTCAAATTCTCTACAGACAAAAATTCAAATTATGGGAGCCAGGTGGTGGCGCATCTAGTTCATCATACACTTTACAGAATGTAAGGACCCGGGTTCAAGCCCCTGGTTCCCACCTGTAGGGGGAAAGCTTCACAAGTGGTGAAGCAGGGCTGCCGGTGTTTCTTAGTCTCTATCCCTCCCCTCTCAATTTCTCTCTGTTTCTATCCAATAATAAATAAAAATAAGGAAAATTAAAGAACCAAAACATGAGAATAATGAAGCAATCATAAAAATTTTAGGAGCCTAGGGAAAATAGAAAATGTAATGACAGTTTCTAACACTAGTAATTTTTCTTCTGTGAAGAATGAATTGAATCCACACACTATACTTCTAGACATGGGCTGTTGTTTTTTTAACTATAAAAAATAAAATCCATTTGAAAATCATTAGCACCATCAACACAAAGGAATAATGACAAAGCATATTAAGTTCTGTGATAATAAGAACAAAACAATTCTTACAAGCACTGAAATTACCACTTTCAAAAGAACAATGAGAACATTGACAGTTATTGACAAATTCTCAGCATGAAAAATGGAAGCCAGAAATAAACTTTTAAAAATGATTGCTAAAGTCTATAATGTAAAATATATATATATAAATTATACTCAGATAAGCTCACGGGAGGTGATCTAAGTAGAACACAGGAGGATTGTGGGAAATTGACAAACTCTCCCATTTTCTTATAAAGCTAAACTCTAAAATATCAATTTTAAATATATTTTTACACGAATATTAGAAGCGATGAGCTCATCTTTTTTTTTTTTTTTTGCCTCGTCTTGATGGAATTTGAAGGAATATTATCAACGAGACAGGTCATCCTTGTTTCTACAAGGGTGAATCGCAGATGATGCCACTCGTATGCGGAAGCTAATAAACAGGAGTGTAAAGGGAAAAGGCAGAGTCAGCCTTGGCTGAGGATAGTGAACTGCACTAAAGCAAAGGTCGCCAGGCAGGGAGGTGAAGGGAGGGAAGAGAGAGGGCCTGGGCCTTCTGGTGCAGGAATATGAGAAGCTACTAAGTTGACGACGGTGTACTGTAGACAGCCCTCACAGGGGGATAAGTTATAGAACCCTGGGTCCACAGCTGTGCTATAAATCATTAATTCTCCCTCAAAATACTCTAGGGTATATTGTCATTCAATTTAAACGTATGCATATGTGTATATACCTGCACACATATATGTTATAAGAATAAACTAAATTTTGCTTTCCTCTCTGAAAAAAATGTAAAAGAAGTCAGATATTACAAGTAGGAAATCTGGGTTGAATCTCAGTGTTGTAAGTCTCCATCTCTCTCTCTCTCTCTCTCTCTCTCTATATATATATATATATATATATATATATATATATATGTTTATCACTAGACCATGATACTTTTGCTTCTTCTCAGTTAATGCATAATGTGATAGTATATTATTTTTTCTCCCCAACTCTTTGAAATTAAAAACTCTGCCTCCCTAATCTGATTTGTGATGTGTTCTTAATGATGTATAGGAAATTAACATCTTGTATATTCATTCAAATCAGATTTATTGAACATCTATTATATGACTGATATTTCTCAAAATACAGTCCTTACACCCGTTTAACAAAAGAAATCAAGTCTCAGTGCTTATGAACCATGCATTTTACCAGTACAACATGGTAATAAACAAATGAGAAATTAATGAGACCCTAATTTATCATGATCATTTTAAACCAAAACGCAGGGGATGGAAATCTTGAAAACCTAGTGTCATTAAAATCAAAAGATAGTTACAAAGGAAATCTGTTGTGATCATGTTTGGGGAGTGATCTGAATCCAAAGTGACCCTTTGGGATGAAAACGCAGCAGGAAGCTACAGACTCAGGAAGCCCATAGGACAGAGGGGGAGGCCTAAGCGGAGATGTGCCTTCTCACACACTATGGGTGTGGGTAAGCCTCATTTTTAACCTTATGTTTATGATTTATTTACTTAATTTTAGAGTTATAGAATAGTTGCATCATGTTAAAGTAGAACTCTTTCTGTAGGCAATAATTAATTCATGGAGACTATTTTCATTTCCAAGCATAATTAACCTAGAGAAACATATTTTTTTAACTTGTTTAATTAATTAATTTATTCCCTTTTGTTGCCCTTGTTGTTTTATTGTTGTAGTTATTGTTGTTGTCATCGTTGTTGGATAGGACAGAGAGAAATGGGGAGAGGAGGGGAAGACAGAGATGGAGAGAAAGACAGACACCTGCAGACCTGCTTCACCGCCTGTGAAGCGACTCCCCTGCAGCTGGGGAGCTGGGGGCTCGAACCGGGATCCTTCTGCAGGTTCTTGTGTTTTGCGCCACCTGCGCTTAACCCGCTGCAGTACTGCCCGACTCCACAGATATCTGTTCTTGTTAAAGCACAAGTGTCTCAATATTTAGTCAACACAAAACCTTACTCATACAGGCAAAAATGTTAGTGGTTTTACCCTATTAACAGAGCTGCAGGTGTTTCTTTTTTTTAACTTCTTTTATTATCATTATTATTTTGATTTTGATTTATAAAATGGAAATATTGACAAGACCATAGGATGAGAGGGGTACAACTCCACACAATTCCCACCACCAGAACTCCGTATCCCACCCCCTCCCCTGGAAGCTTTCCTATTCTCTATCCCTCTGGGAGCGGGCAGGTATTTCTCGGTCTCATTCCCTCTCTATATCCCCCTTCCTTCTCAGGTTCTCACTACCATGATCCAATAATTAATTAATCAATCTATTAATCAGCTAATTAATTGAACAACTGATTTAAAAATGAGAAAGGGACCTGTAGCACTGCTTACCAACTCACAAGGCTCCTCTCCCTGCAGGTGGGGTCTGGGGGCTTAAAGCCAGGTCCTCACACATCCTAACATGCGCACTCAACCAGGCCCCCAGGAAGCGTGCTTTCTATAACTGCTAAGAATCTGGATCATAACATGCCATTAGTTAACGAAAGTATTTTCACGCTGCAGTGACACTGTGGCAAACAGACTACATCCGACAAACAAAACGGAATAGCATGGAAAAGTTTAGTAAGTTCAGTAACACTACACATGACACACACACACATACACACAAAGTCAACTGTCAACACTCTAAAGTCCCAGACAAACATATAATATGCATTCGCCAGTACATATTGTATCTACTCAGACAAGCCAGTCAAAAGTTGTACGTTTTCAAGCATGCTATTTTTCTTTAAAACAATGTATCATCACTCTAAAAATGTAGATTCACATTTCTGTCTCAACAGAAAACTGACAAAACCCTATCGTGTTATTGTTTCTTCTATAGATCATCTCATTAAGAATAAGAGTATGGTACAGCATTTGATACATTCTGATCATATTTTAATCTTATCAGTGAAATTAACCTGAAAAACGGAAAATGATACAAATTAGACAAATTTACTGAGAAATGTAAATTTCACAGAAGGTGACCAAGAAAGGTATAAAATGCTTAACCATGAAATTATAGCCTTATTAGATACTTTTAAAAAAAAAAAATAATTGAAGCTGCAAAGAAGAAGTAAATTAAAAAATCACACTAAGATGTTTCAAGAACTACTTAGCCAAGGACTATCTGCCGAAATGGATGTGGGCTTAGGGAACCGCTGGAGACAGTGCGGTCACTGCTGTTACTAAGTGTAAGATCGGTCTCACACTCAGGGCCCAGACAGCAACGGCACTGGGGTAAGAGGGTTGCAGCCCACACAGTTTCCTCCTTGCTGTAAACTTGGTCATTGCTCTCTAAGACATCACACAGGCTCTTTTCTTGGAGGAATTCAGTGGAAAGCTAGGACTCAAAGGCAGCCTCTTAATATTCCCATTAGTATTAGCTACTTTGAATAGTCGTGTGGGAGCCTATCCAACTAAATGGTCCCACAGTGATGTCCTGGCCTTTCAAACCTCATCATGTGTTCAATGAAAAACAACTAGGTTGGGAGTCGAGCGGTAGCACATCCCATTTACGCGCACGTGGCTGGAAGCTCAAGGACCGGCATAAGGATCCCGGTTCGAGCCCCCGGCTCCCCATGTGCAGGGGAGTCGCTTCACAGGTGGTGAAGCAGGTCTGCAGGTGTCTGTCTTTCTCTCCCCCTCTCTGTCTTCCCCTCCTCTCTCCATTTCTCTCTGTCCTATCTAACAATGGCTACATTAATAACAACAATACAAAAAAAACACAAGGGGAACAAAAGGGAAAATAAAAAATTAGAAAAATAAAAAAGACAACGGGGTTGGTTCTGAAACTGTCCAACCTGCATTCACTCTGTTGTTAGGAAAACTCTGTTCCATCCTCTTTTCATTTTGACATGGTTTTTTGTGCTGATTTCAGGTGACCATGGAGGACCTTGGGACACACCCTCCATGGAGGAGAAGAGGGTCCCTGTGCCTTTTATTCTGAAGTTGTTCTCTGATAATTTACTAAAATAATATTCATGGTGACTTTTCCCCAGGGTAATTTTTTTTTTTTTTGGGACAGAAGGCACTTTTTCCATTTAGTGTCCCTAGACAGATATCAAAGGCTTTGGGAAAGAGGGCCTGAGGAAGCTGTGGACGTGCACCATCTGCTCTCTCCTCAGACACGTCCCTGACCTCGTCTATTTTCTGGTCCCTCTGCTACATTTTGGCTAGCACTCTGCCTCTTTTTTGTCAGTCCCTATTGCATGCAGCTACCGTGACCAAATAATTTGTCATTCAAACAGGAAAGCTTCTGAGAATAAAAGGAAATGAATAATTACAAAAGACAACAGGCTACCCCAGGATCGCCCCCAGGTAAGCCATCATACATGGTCAGCCTACTTACAGAGCATATTTAACCACCCCGGATTTCACAGATAAGGGAGAGATTAAATGGCTTACTTCCTGTCCTATAATTGGGTTCTTCCAAATTGAATTATTTCCACATAAGTTATTTATCTTTGACAGATTCCCTTCAGGTGCTGTTGAAATATAAATAGGGTGAACTATGCATTACAACAACTGTGATATGCATTTGTAGGTGTTTTTCATTTAAAAGGCTCTTATTTAAAAAACCTCTGTACAATTTTCACAGGCAAAAGTAAAATTTCAACTGATGGAGTATTAGTAGTCTAGAAAGTAAACAAAACATCAAATCAGTGTCACAGAATATGGTTCTAGTGGATGTATTTTACATCTATGTCACAGCAAAATATTTCCACAAGTCTAACACAGAATGAGTGAGTTCAGCATTTTTAGAAGACATTATGCAAACTAATCCTAATCTAAACTGTGCAGTGGATTAAATAAAGACACTTGGGATTTAAGAGAATAAAATTGTACTCATCTTAATGCCCAAAGACTGACCACAGTCAATAATGATGAACCCTGACCTAGGAATGATGCTTGTACACACCTTCATAGGGTCATAAGCAGTTTTCTAGCCTTCTAGCCTGGAAAAAACAACTGTCCCATTATCTAATATATAGTGATATCTTGCTTCATTCCCATTATTTAAGATATAAATATTCCATTTCACAGCTGATATTAGAGACACTTAGTAAAGGCTTGCTATTTTTTAGATGTATTTAACTTGGATTTATTTATTATTGCACAGACAGAAATTGAGAGGGAGGAGGAGACATTGAGAGAGAGACAGAGAGACACCTGCAGCCCTGCTTCCCAGTCATGAAGCTTTCCCACTGCAGGTGAGGGACGGGCAGGGGCTTGAACCTGGGTCCTTGTGCACTATAATGTGTGCACCTGTCACCAGGTGTACCACCACCTGGCCCTTGAAAGCTTCGTATTTACATAGGTGAGTTAAACTGCCAAGATATAGAATTCTATTAAAAATGTCTCAACTTTTTCATAAAAGTTAAATAACCAAAAATAACTTTTCATGTAGAACATTTATTTAAAAATCTTTCATTCCTCCTATAGACCATGTGAAGCTTTTAGCAGAAATCATGTATTGTATTTCATTCTTCTAGCATGGACATTTTCTTTATAATAACAGTGAACTACTATTTGAGGCCATATATATTAACACATGTATGTTAATTTCAGTGAGAGAGATACAGACTGAAAGAGAGACAGAGACCAGAGCACTGCTCAGTTTTGGATTATGATGGTGTTGGGGGCTTGAACCTGGGACTTCAGAGTCTCAGACCTGAAAGTCTTTTGTATAACCACTATGCTCTCTCCCTCTCCCCACAGTGTTGTTTTAATGCTGTTTTGTGCTATTATAAATAAGTCAAAACTATACTGCCTTCCTCACCCATGCACAGCAATATTATGCTTATGTTATTATTTTCTTTTCCTTTATTGGCAGCATAGTTGCAGTCAATTATTTTTAGTGGACACACAGGACTAGAATAACCGTCATGCATTTGCTTGAGTTGCACTTAGAGTATATTTCTTGATAAATCAATGGTTTAATCAAGAGAGTTTTGGTGACTTGACAAAAGGAGAAACAGTCCTCCATGTTACTCTGTGTTGGTAATTGGCCGTAGCCATATTAGAATATCATTCTTACATGTTTCATTGTCCTTTGGCATCAGTATTTTCAAAGGTTTAAGTATCGCCGACATAACAAACCATTCATGATGACATACTGCAGCAGTGACAAATTAAGAATCTTTCATATTCTGGATGTTTCACTAAATTTAAGTAAACTAAACCAAAACTAAATATAACACACAAAAAAATCAATTCTACTTCTAGTTAATAACTCACCATACAAGAGTCAGGTGGTGGAATATTTGGTGGAGTGTTCCTGTATTCAGTGGTGAGGACCTGAGCTCAGACTATGTTCCATACCTGCCTGAGGGGGGCAAGCTTCAAGGCCGGTAGAGTGCTGACAGTCTTTCTTCCTCTAACCCATCCCCCTTTTATCTATCTCTTTCAGTCCCACTGCGTCCTGGTAAACAATCTTTTTAACATACTGCTATACCTGGTTGGCTAGAATTCTGCTCAATATTTTAGTATTTATGTTCATCAGAGATATTATTCTATAGTTTTTGTTGTTGTTGTTGCTGGGTCTCTGTTTTTGGTATGAGAGTGATACTGGCTTCACAGAAGGTTGGAGGGAGTATTCCTGTGTCTTTAATATTTTGGAAGAGTTTGAAAGGTCTATGTAGTATTTTTGTCTGTTATTAAGCAAATATTGCTCTACAACATTGTGATTTATAGGGGTAAATTTCACAATTTTGATAATATAATCTGTTGCTGTTACTGCAGCAGTTGGATATAAATTTAATATTTTACTCTAAAGAACAGATTAGACTGAGAAATATGGTATCTAGATTCAATCATCTCCACTTACAGTGAGAGTGGTTTAGTTAAAAGTAGGCATTTGAATAAGTGGTTTCTAAGCTAGAAATATATTACTGCTTGAAAAGACAGTTAAGTGTTTGTATTATAACTTCTTGGGAGTTCGAGAGAACAGAGATGTTTGCTGATCAGAGAAAATGAGGAATATAACTTATATTGTCCAAGAAGCGACGGGGAAGGTTTGATTGAAATGATTTGAAGATGGAATCATGATGCTCCTGGTGAAGAACTTTGGTCAAACACTGATGCTGTGGGCCAGAGCGTAAGCAAACAGCCCGAGCTGCTGGGGCTACTAGGCACTGAACACTATCACTTCATCATCACTGTGACACCTTCCCTGCTTAGAGACTGCAGATGAAATGCCAGAATACCCAGAACTTCCCTTGACAGAACTGAATGCCGAAGAATAGTGACTTCATTAAAAGCAAATAACTGCAGGGAAAAGATTGATTTTTTCAAAAATGATATTGTGTCAGTCTGAGCTCACAGTGCATGGTCATAGCTAGGAAGGTTCTGGGCTGCACTCAGGGCAGGACCCGGCTTCCTCAAGGGGCAGGGGTGTTGACCCCTCCTGTCTGAGAGGGAGGCAGTCCCCATCACCCTTGACCCACATTGCAGGCAAGGTCCTGCAGAGGCCCCCAAGAAGGTCCACTATGTTTCTCCTGAGGTACTAACATTCCATTGTGGATTATATTCAAATACCTGCCTTATTAGTAAAAATAGATATAAATTTAATAGAAGTAAAAACATCTCCTATAGCTAAAGAGTAGGACACTTGTTTCGGGGGGGGGGGAGTGAATATATATATATATATATATTTTTTTTTTTCCCCCTAACCTACTCTTAAAGAGCAAGAACCAGTGTTTCATTCTGGCATGTGGAATGTTGACATTGAAACAGTGGGCCTCATACTTAAGAGTCCACTGCTTTATCCACTGCACTACCTCCTCCACCATTGTAATCTTTAGATGCATAAGTAAGCACTTTAATGTAACAAAATGCATTCATTCTACTTTAAACATTTACAATGTTATTGGTAGTCACTTAACATTATTTTACAATACCGTAACATTTCAGAAGTGTATTTTCTCACCCATATATGTGTGTGCACAATTTACTGCAGCCACCATCAAGTTCTAATGCCCAGTTCCATCCTTTTAGCAGCCGCCATTGTCTTCAGAGTTATTAAGACCAGTTCGATGACTATTCTCCTTCTTCTAGTCCCTTTGCCTTGGTAATCTATATTCCACAGATGGATGATACCGTCAGATAGATGTTTTAAAGACTTTTTACTTAGTTCAGTTGGTATAATTATCTCTAATAATTGGTTGGTATAATTGTCTGTTTTGTTCCAAGTGATACAATATCATCTTTTCCATTTTCAGAGTATTATTTCATTGAAAATACATATATATGTATATATAGAGAGTATATATATGTGTGTGTGTATATATATATATATATATATATAGAGAGAGAGAGAGAGAGAGAGAGAGACTGAGAGTAGCAAGTTGGTGGAGGAGGGGGATTTTGAAGAAAGTAAGCCACACAATTCGTTGTGTAAGTCTCAAAGCGTTTTCTCACAAATTCTGTTACAATTTCTTTTGTTCAGGCTGGGGCAACACCCATATCCAGTGGAGAAGCAATTACAGAAGACACAACTATCACATTCTGCAGCCCATAACGAATTTGGCTTCATACTCCCAGAGGAAGTGAAATGTTAGGGGAAGATGACCAGAGGGCTCTGAACTCTAATTCTATCAGAACCTGGAGAAAGAAGAGGAAAAAAAAATAAAAAGGATATTTGGAAGTAGGAATAGGCGAAGATATGGCTTAGAAAGGAAGAGAAGGCAGGACCATAGGAAAAAATAGGATATATATGTCGATTCCTATCTGTGGCCTTGGGAGAAATACTGCAGGTTCCTGTGGAAGGATTGGGGACACAGAACTCTAGGGTGGAAATTATACCACTGTTATCTTATAATTTTGAGACTCAAAATTAAATCACTAATATAATTAAAAATAAATAAATCTTTAAAACCTAAGTTGTGCTGTTACTGAGGCTTCACCCTTCAAGGTTGGCTTTGTTGCATAGTTAGAGAGACACAGAGGCAGAGGAGGGAGCAAACACACCAAAGCTTTCTCCAGTGCAGCCACGATAGGATTTGAAGCTGGGTCACGGACAATGCAAAGCAAGTTCTTTATCAGGTGTGCTATTCTGCCAGTCATCCTGCAGTTCTCTGACTGTTCCAATACGTGCACATGACAACACTTTAAATTAGCTTGAAAATTGCTCAAAATTAATTTCTGGTCTCTCCCATCAAGACTGATAACTTAGTCTTTACATCACCACTAACTGAAAGTTAAGTCTTCAAGATGACTTGTGCACTTGACATTTATTTTTTATTGGCTAGCAGAAAATTAAAGTAATATTGCTAATAATTGTGACATTAAATCACATGTATATGCTTTGTTCTATCTAAATTGCTAAACATTTTATTTAATTAGAGACCGTTTTCAGTCAGTTGGAATAAAGCAGTACATTTTCAAATTAGATAATACCTGTAAGTTTCTGCAGCTAATTAGGAGAAGCAGACATCCATCTATCATCACATGCAGCCTCCACCAGCTGAGCAAAATGAAACTTAATGTTCCAAAATTTGGGTTCAGCAAGTCTAAGATACATGAGCAGTCCTCTTCGGGAGTAAGGATAGAGAGCTCTGCAGGGAGATCCTCCCCGCCATTTTTTAGCATCCGGATTCAGTTCTCCGGTATTCACATTAGACAAATGCACTTAGCATCTTCAGTTGCATAACAACACAATCCTTGCAGTGATGGAAGAATTTCAGCAGCTGCTCAACTTTGCAGGGGAATAGGCTTCAGTTTATCTTTTTCTGCTGTGAATTCATTTTCTGTTACATCTGCAAATTGTCTTAAATGACTGGAGAGAAAACGGAGTACTGGCTAAATAGACTGTCTCTCTATCTCTATTCCTGTGCAGTATCCAGTAATGTTCTAAAGAAGAGAAAACCTCAAACAATACAAAACAGAAAAGTGTGTGCCTTTATTTTAAAATTTTAATATGTGTTCTTATTTTAAAGCCTGTAGCATATACAGTTTAAACATTTTTTTTTATTTAGTCCTTTTTGTTGCCCTTGTTTTATTGTTGCAGTTATTATTGTTGTTGTTATTGATGCACTCATTGTTGGATAGGACAGAGAGAAATGGAGAGAGGAGGGGAAGACAGAGAGGGGAAGAGAAAGACAGACACTCGCAGACCCGCTTCACCACTTGTGAAGTGACTCCCTTGAAGGTGCGGAGCCGGGGGATTTGAACCGGAATCCCTTCGCTGGTCCCTGTGCCTGTGCCACGTGCGCTTAACCCGCTGCGCTACTGCCCGACTCCCCAGTTTAAACATTTTTTCACATAAGAATAATTTATTTTACTTGAAGATTTATATATATATATGCATATATATATATATATATATATATATATATATATATATATATATAGAGAGAGAGAGAGAGAGAGAGAGAGAGAGAGAGAGAGAAATGCCACAGAGCTCACTGCTCAGCTTTTGTTTATGGTGGTGCTGAGAAATGAACCTGAGATCTCAGAGCCTCAGGCAGGAGTCTTTTCATAGACATTATGCTGTCTCCTCAGTCCTCAAAGAAAAATAATTATAACATGGATTTTATGTCCTATCTTACTTGTTTAGCAAGGTATTGTATATTTTTTATCCATATAATCATAGATTATCACTTTCATAAGATGCAGGCGTGCAGCTAAGTTGATACTGCCAAGTTTTATCTCTACTAATCTTTATTTCTATTTGTTCAGTGGTGAATCAAATGTAATAACTCTTAATTTGACTATCTCGTCGAAAGTAACAACTGTGTCAGAGCAGTCAGGCTTCTCTTATTTTCCATGTTATATCTGCACAGAGTTTTAGTTTAATCAACAAATAAATCATGATTTATTTGTTAGTATAGCATATGCTTCTTAGCGTTACTGATATACTTACTATTTTCTTATTATCTGAATACCTCCCATCACTCCCTTATTTTACTATTTTTATAAAAGGTTACAATGGAAATTTTTCTCAGTTGTCTCTGGTTTTAATTTAAATTTAAATCTTTTGCTAGTATTGTCAACAGTCTTTGTCTAACTTCCCAGACTGAGTCTATCTCATGCATATCCCTCAATGATATCAATAGGAAAATAATAATAATAATAACAATAACATAAGACTGAGAAAATTTACACAACAAAATAAACCATAATAAAGGTAAGCTATTGTGTGGGAGACTGTCTGGTTAAAAAGCTGCAGTTGGTTTTCTACATAGCTTGCTTTTCCCCATAAATTCTGCCTCTTATTTTTTTAAAATATAATTTCAACCTTTATTTTCTAAACAAGGGCTATAGATTCTGTATGTTTTTTCTCTTTAAAGTTACATTTCATATGCCACTGTCAATTAGTAAATGGCTAATTTTTATAAAGTACTTTGAGAGTTCGTAAGCATTAAAATGATAGCTAAAAGGTCTTATAGTAATTATACTTTTGTTATTATTGTATGCTAGATATATTTTAAATTAAAATGCTAGGTTTATTTTAAATCAATTAATCTTCTAAAATAAGCTGTATAAAGAACACAGGGAGGTAACATTTGGAGGAAATGTTTTGTATTCTGTTTCCTTGGCTGAGAAAATTACTAATAATCGACAGGAGCGCTTTCCTTGTGTTCAAATAAAGTGAGTGAACTCTGGTCACATCTTGACTCTACATGCTTGGGGCATTCTCACAAACTCACGAATATCTAATCATTCTGTTCAGGAAAATTATTATTGTGCCTGATTCTAAAGTCAACAGATCAAAACTGGTATACTATTTTGACATATTTTAGAATTCTCAGAAACTTTGTAGTGTTTAAAAAAATGTTGATAGAATGAACCAGAAAGATCACTCCTGATAAGAACAGTAAGTCATTTACTGGAGGGTCTTTTCCTAGTGTGGTGTTGTTGTTGTTGTGTGTGTGTTTATGTGCTGTCTTGCATTGTAAGATATGAATTTGAGAAAATTTATAAGTAATTAATAGTATTGGCAGTAAACGTATCAGAAGTGATATTAATAATCTAGTAATTTTTGTACAGACATAGCCCCTAAAAACAAAATCATTAGCTTTGTTAATGAGATACTTAAACACTAATGTCTTTAAAAAACACGTGCTGAATCAATCACCAGATTAGCAATCAGTAGTTAATATTGATGAATATAAGTACTTGGTCAGTCCAGTGACAGATAAAGATATAAGATTGTGAAATAAATGTTTAGAGCAGAATGTTACTAAAATACTGACATTCATATCAATAAACATAAACTGTAATGATTTGTTAAATTTGTTAATAAAGAAATGATAAGGCTCAGTCTTAATAGCTGCACAGACTGACTTGTCTACAATGCAACTATATGTAACGCCCATGTACGACTCATTGGAATTACTGTGTATGAAATCATTTGGCATCACATCATTTCTTCTGTCTGGGAGCAGTGATCCTCAAATAAATAAATTCAGTTATTCTTCTGTGGAGTTGTAGGACTCACACCAAGCTACCAACTGTAATGCCGGTGGCAAAAATAATAATAATAATAATAATGCAAAGAAAGAATTTGGTAGCTAAGTGGGTTGCACACAGTGGCTTGTCTGAGCACCCAGGTCACGCTACATCCCTCACCTGCAGGGGGGAAGATTCACAGGTGGTGTCCTTCCCTGTCTCTCTGCTTCAGAGACTATCGAAAACCAAGAAGGGAACAGCAGATGCTGGAGCTCCTAGATGAACACACACAGGACAGAATCCAGGAGGCCCCAGGGCTTTGAACCCTGGACCCAGCTGTGGGAGGGAAAGTTTCACAAGTGTTGAAACAGTATTGCAGATGTCTGTGCTTCTCTCCCTCAGATCTCCTCTTCCCTGTCATGTAAAGTTAGATACATCAAAAAGAAAAGAACAGATCCCGCATGGTCTCACTCGTACATGGAACTTCAGAAGCAAGAACAGTGGGGGAAACTGGTATAGTGTGCACTAGAGACGGTGACACATTGCAGTCAAGAAAACAAGTGGAGAGAACTGTTTGGCATGGAGGGGCTCTGGGTTGGAGGGGCTCTGGGTCCCTAGTTATGATGATGGAAAAGGAACTGATTTATGAGACGTGTCTTGTAGACACATATTATGAGGAGACGGAAGATCGTACATGTGTGTCAACAATTCTATTGTAAACCACTGACCCCCTGGGCAGGGGGAGATAGCATAATGATTATGCAAAGAGAATCTCATATCTGAGGCTCCAAAGTCCCAGGTTCAATCCCCTGCACCAGCATAAGCCAGAACTGAGCAGTGCTCTGGTAAAAAACAAAGAAAAACCTAACCTTCAATAAAGTAGAAAATACTGGACTTTCATAGAAGCATCCAGTAAAGGTATTTTAATTAAAGTGGTCAATACCACTATGGGCCCAGCATGCTTCTGCTGTGCCGCTCTGCTGTGCAGTTAATATCACTATGATAAAAGTTTTATGATAGCATATCATATACACAGTGGTTGATGGTGAATTTTTGTATTTTTTTTGTTAATTCAGAAAAATATACTTTCTAGAACTTGTTGGGGCTATCTCTAATCTCTGCAATCATATTGCAAAGGTAACTGAAATCAGAAACTGGGAATATGTTCACATCTATGAAAAAACAATTCTTACACATCACTAAGAAGAACACAAGTGACACAGTGCATAAGGACCTGGGTTTAAGCCCCTGGTCCCCACCTGCAGGGGGAAAGCGTCACAAGTGGTGAAGCAGGGCTGCAGGTGTCTCTCTGTCTCTTTCCTTCTCTGTCTTTTCCTTCCATCTCAATTTCTCGCTGTCTTTATTCTATAATAAATAAATATTAAAAAAGAAGAACACATGTGATACAAAAAGAATACAAGTAATACAAATTTAAAAACACTTTGAATAAGAAAAACCATAAAACATCATAATCAAGTTTATGATGTTACTTTATCAAAAAAGTTAGCTTCATCTTATAACAATATCATAATTGCCCCATAATTTTTGTAAATATATCAAGACAGTGTCATTTGCACTAATCACCTTCTATAGACCCAGACGACCGAATCACATTATTCCTGCATATTGTCCATAAGCCCTGCTATAGGTTTTTTCTTAATTCCTCATCTGGAAGTTTGCATTTTTTCAGCTAGTGTAGCTTTGGTTTATAAATGCAGGGCCGTTTCTCCTTACACAGAAATCTTGATTTAGATTCTGCCATTGCATTTTTACCAGGAAGTCATCTTTTTTTATTTTATTTTATGTAATCACATCTCTCCGAATGCTTTCTACACTTCATTAAGTCAGTTGTAAACATTTAAATGAGTGTCTAAGACACTCATTTTATTCTAAGAGCAAAACAGATAAAAAAGATTCCCCTTCTTTGTGCATAAATCCTTGTAGGGGCTATTGATAGCCAATAAATATATATCAAAACAATCTCTCAATATATACAATTTTTTCTAATTACAGTATAAGTCTCTGCTTCTTTAAAATAAGTAATAGAAGCTTTTGTGATTTGATAAAATTGATCTGGAGGCACATTGGACTATTGTTTTTTTAAAATAGATTTGTGATATCATAGTCTTTCTTTTTAAAATTTTATTTACTTATTGAATAGAGACAAAGGGAAATTGAGAAAGAAAGGGAGGGTAGAAAGAGAGAGGGAGAGGGAGAGACAGAGAGAGAGAGACAGAGAGAGAGAGAGAGAAACACACAGAGAGAGAGAGTTAGAGAGAGACCTGCTACATTGCTTCACTGCTTGTGAAGCTTTCTCCCAGCAGGTGGGGGCAGTGGCCTTGAACCTGGGTCCTTCAGCACTGTAACATAGGAGCTCAGTCAGGTGTGCGCCACCTGGCCTGGAGATTATTGTTTAACACTTTTCTTCCTTGGTAATAAGACATTTGGCCAAGAACCATTTCCTTCCAGTCTCTTCTGCATTCTGTGTAAGCTGCTTCTTCCAGCCTCCCTCCCTGGACACTGACCATGGTTATATGCATGCCATGTCTAAATGTAGGTAAGCAATATTGAAGTTTCTTACCTCCTAGCAGAACTATTAGATGACATGGTCTCAAATTCTACTTTTCGTGATCCTGTCTTTTCTTTATGAAAACATGTTTCCTGGGTAATAACAATTACTGTTGCCTGTGCAGTTATTTATTTATTTGTTTGTTTAGACTGTGACAGAGAGGCAGAGGCCTAGAGAGGCAACAAACAATACAGAAGGTTCTTCACTGTGGTGGGGGAGAAACGTGGCATAGCAGCGCACTACCCAGGTGGGCTACTTTGTGAGGCCACTGCCAATGTTTTAGAGTATCTGAATTAGTGGAGAACTCTCAGAGGGTAAAAAAGGGACCTACCCTATGACCTGGCAATTCCTCTCCTAGAATTCCTTTAGGAATCAAACACAGTCCTTCAAAGAGATATGTGTTTACCTATGTTCACAGTTGGTAATAGCCCAAACCTGGAAGCAACCCAGGTGTCCAACAACAGATGAGTGTCTGAGAAAGTTGTGGTCTAGATACACAATGGAATACTACCCCTCAGCTATTAAAAATGGGGAATTCATCTTCTTCACCACATCTTGGATGGAGCTTGAAGAAATCCTACTAAGTGAAATCAGCCAGAAAGAGAAAGAAGAATATGAAATGATCTCACTCAAGGACAGAACTTAAGAAACATTAAGGACAAGGGAGATACAAAGTGAAATTGAGTCTAGGTTTGATACACTGGAACAAAGGAAGGGGCTCTGGAGAAAGGATGGGGTGGAGGAGGCTACTTAAGTTCTGGGTCGATCAAGCTGGAGTGGCAGTGTTTTGCAGACCCCTATTATGGTGATATGGGAAATTGTACCCATGTGCCAACAACTGTGCTCTAAGCCATTAGCCTCCCAATAAAAAAAATAATGTTAATTAGAAACTGACCTAGTGGGAACGTAAGCCGAGTTCTGGCTGATCACAGGGCTCACCTGATCAGCCCTGCAGGCATTCTGCAGCCTGAGTTGATGTGACCGACCACTGTTTCTGTTGTTCTCAAAGTAGATATAACGGTTGTATAATCCTGTAAAAAAAAAGCTGACTACCTTACATTTTATATGAAAATAATAATAATAAATAAATAAGCCTGAAAGCTAACTGGGAGAAATGGCTGTGGAGGGACCAAGCCCACCTTCTTCTTGTGTCCAAGAAAATAAATAAATAAAATAAATAAATAAACAAACTTTGTCTGAAAGAACTGGACTTTCTTCTCACCCCAGTGGAAGTGTTCAAAAGAAAGGTATTATATAATCCTTCCTAGATTTACAATTCAAATATTCTTTTGTAATATTTATTAGCATTTATATGTCTTGCTAGATTTAGTTTTCATAAACTTCAGGGAAAAGTTTTCTATGTTATTAGCTTCGCAAACTCACTATATATATATTTATACTAATTAAGAGGTATTTATAGAATCTGAATATACAAGAACATCATAAGCTTTATTATCTTATAGAAACACAAAAACATATTTATATAATTCTAGGTAGATTTTTTTGAAATGCTTTATTTTTTAATTATCTTTATTTATTTATTGGATAGACACATCCAGAAATTGAGAGGGTAGGGGGAGACAGAAATGGAGAGAGACAGAGAGACACCTGAAGCTTTGCTTCACCACTCATAAAGATTCCCCCCTGCAGGTGGGGACTGGGGTTTGAACTCTTTGTGCCTTATAATGCACACTCCCACCCAGCTTCTCTAGGTAGAGATTTTAGGAATAAAGTTAGTAATTTCACAGAAGCTAAGGCAACAGACTTACATGTATTTCAGGCTCCAGATATGTCGGAGTGATATTCTTATTTTCTCTACTGAGTAAGTACACAAATCCTTAAAAAAAGCTAATAGATTAGAAAATCTATCAGATTAGAAAACCAAAATCATGATTTCTTTTCAGCTTAATTCAGTGATTGAAGAATCTGTCTCAGTCCTCTACTGGTGAAATCACACAAGAAATGTAAAGAATGACCCATCCTCCTATAGTGGAGTAATTATAGCTGTGACAGCAAGCCATATTCTCAGTTATATATCACTGAGGACAAAACTCGCCTGGCAGAATGCACAGTTTATCAAGCTGGGGACACAGGTGTGAGCTCTGGCTCAACATATAAGAGTGAAGGGGAAGATTCAGGAGCAGTGGAGCTCTGCTTTGGTTTCTCTCCTCACTGTTTCTCAGTCTCTCCCCCCTCTTCCTAAAGATAGACGAGAAATTAAGACGGGAGTCAGGCGGTAGCACCTCAGGTTAAGCACACATGGAGTGAAACACAAGGATGAGAGTAAGGAATCGGGTTCGAGCTCCTGGCTCCCCACCTGCAGGGGAGTCGCTTCACAGGCGATGAAGCAGGTCTGCAGGTGTCTGTCTTTCTCTCTCCCTTTCTGTCTTCTCCTCCCCTCTCCATTTCTCTCTGTCCAACAACAACAACATCAACAACAACAACAATAATAACTACAACAACAATGAAAAAAAAGGGCAACAAAAGGGAAAATAAATAAAATATATTCTTTAAAAAAGAGAAATTAAGATAAAACAAAATAAAGAGTCTGCCAGGACTGGTGGGAAATGCAAGAGCAAAACTTTCTCCTTCAGTTCGTTTGTGCCAAATACAGCTTATCACAAAACTGTTAAACATAAGAAGCAGTCCACCAGAACTCACCAGGGTTCTGATTGCTTCTATTAAGCTTTCCATGTGATGGTGTGCCCTGTACATAGCGTAATTCTAACAGGCACAGCTAATTAAGTTCTGTAATCAAGGACACTGCAGCCAAGAGCTAATTTAAAAATTAAATGCTGAAAACAGAACAACATCATTTACTCTGCAATTAAACGATTAGAGATGAAAGAACTGGCATATTTTTCTGTTTTTATGACATTAGGAAATATTCACAATGAATTTAGACATTGTCTTTGTAACACTGGACCTTTTTCATTTATCCCTACACAAGGTCTTTTGCCTGGATTGTCTAGCTTCAAAGAGTCTTCAGTGGGTGTCTGCTGATGTTGTGTAAATAAGTTGGAAGTCAGGCTGCCAATATTGTTTTTGCAAACACTGTCTTTTGTTTACAAATGACATGTTTTTATGCTAACACAAATTTGGTACTTCTTTGAGATTTTTTTTTTTTGTCTTTATTTATTTGCTAGAGGCAGCCAGAAATTGAGAGGAAGGAGGAGATGGAGAGAAAAACAGACACTTGCAGCCTTGCTTCACCACTTAGAAAGCTTTCCTCTTTAGGTGGGGACCAGGGGCTCGAACCCAGGTCTTTGGTCATTGTAACATGTGAGCCCAACCAAGTGCACCAGGGCCCGGCCCTGAGATTTTGTTTTTATTAGTGATTTAATAATGGTCAACAAGATTGTCAAATAAAGGGGTACAATTCCACACAGTTCTCATCACTAGAGTTCCCTGCCCCATCCCCTCCATCCGACGCTTCCCTGTTCTTTATCCCTCTGGGAGTCTGGACCCAAATTCTTTATGGGGAGCAGAAGGTGGGAGCTCTGGCTTCTGTCATTGCTTCTCCACTGGACGTGGGTGTTGGCAGGTGGATCCACACCCCAGGCCTGTCTCTGTCTGTCCCTAGTGGGGCAGGGCTCTGGGGAGGGGAGGCTCCAGGACACACGGGTGAGCTTGTTCTTTAATGGTAACATTAGAGTATGAGAAATGGCTGTGTGTTCACTCTTGGAAATTCATTCTCCCCCCACCCCACTTTGTGACAGTCTACTTTAGCTTCATTCTTCCAGCATCAAAGCTTGTCTACCATATCTACTCAGTATAGTTTGCTGCCCGTCAGAAGATAACTGTGTAAGGTATTTTTTCAGCTGCTTCTCTGAAATAACTACATATTGACTGGGACTTTACTAGGATTTTTTTAATCTGTTTTTATGTAGGGAAGTGGTTAGTGATATGGGCAGTTTTAATGTCATTTGTATCACATCAAAGAAAATGGCTCTAGGTAAGGAGATGGAAAAAGAGAGAGAGAGAGAGAGGCTGAAGAGAACCCTGGCGTCCTGGAACTTGACGACACAAGACCTAGGGTGTGGGTGAAAGTATAGGAGGTAATTGCCAGGAGGAGCTAAGTTAAGGTACACATACACACTGCACACCATTGACCCTTTCTTCAGGATCCACTAATGCCTCAGTGAAAATGATCAAAAAGAAAACATTTTCTTCTACATAAGGTTATGTCAGAGACTTCTCACTGCTCTCACTGCTGTCTGAAACTGTTCAACTGGAAATAGAGCTCAGTAGGCTACATGGACATTCATTGTTACCCATTAACCAACAATACTGAACTTCACAACCAATATGGATGCTTATATAGGGAAATGATCACAAATAAAACTGACTCCAGATAGAACTGACGTAGGCTTAATATTGTTTAGAATATAAGATAAGGTGCTACATTGTTTAAACTGGACAATAAAGATGGGTTATTTAATATTTCCTGAGGCCCACTTTGTTTGTTAAAGTACCCATGTCAAAAATTAATAAAACTTGGTTCTAGGAAATGTAGGTGTCATTAAAATAATCGTATTACTTAACTGTAGTCATCTAGGTAAAGTTAACCTTTGAGAAATAAGTGATTGTAAATTACGCAGTCTGTACGGAATGATTAATTCAAAAAGTGTTCTATTGTTTCAGAAATATTCATCACACATTTTTAATCTATCTATTTCTTATTAGTTTTAAGTTCACTAGCTTTTTAATCATGATCATGTGTCTTTCCCAGAAAGGTTTAAATTTATTTATGATTACTAGTCTAACTGCTGATCTTGAAACTATTACAAATCTAGGTGGAATTATTTCACTTCTATAAAAAATATTTCACTGGTGTTTCTATTTTATGCTTATTCCTTTCCAAATGTTATTTTCCTAACATTATTGAGGCAATCCTCAGAATTACTAGAGGTTTCATTAATATGATTAGATATTGCTAGTGGCTAAATAGAACCTTTTTTTTTTTCCTTTTCTTTCTTTTTTGCCTCCAGGCTTATCTTGGAGCTCAGTGCCTGCACTATGAATTCACTGATCCTGGTGGTCATTTTTTCCTTTGTCTTCTTTCTATTTTTTCTTTTATTAAGACAGAGAGAAACTGAGAGGAGGGGGAGCTAGAGAGGAAGAGGGGAAGATATGCACCTGCAAACCTGCTTCACCACTGCTGAAGCATCCCCCCCCCCCGCCCCGCGTAGGTGGGGAGCAGGGACTTGAACCTGGCTCCCTGTTCTTGGTTGTATGTGAGCTTAACCAGGTGCACTATAGCTGGCCCCTGTCCCAACATTTATTTACCACTCACGTAAATTCAAAATGAATACCCAAAATATACTAGGAGCTTTGTCCACTTATTCCCGTCTTCGCAGTGTTTTGATTGTGAATGGATGCTGGATTTTGTCAGAGGCTCCCTCTGCATTTATTCAAACAGTCACATGGTTTTTGCTTTTTCTTTTATGATGTAGTGGATCCCATTACTGATTTTTGAGTATTGAATCAGACTTTCATCCCTGGGGTGAATCGACATAGTCCTGATGTACACTCTTTCTATGCACTGTTGTATCTGGTTGGCTAGAAATTTTTGTTCAATGAGTTAGATCTATGTTCGTTAGAGATTTAGGTCTCTAATTTCCTTATTTTTTTTTTTTTTTGCCTTATCTCTCTCTACTTTTGGTGTCAGGATGACACTGCCTTCATAAATAGTGGTAGGGAGTATTACTATGCCTTTAATACTTTGGAAGGGCTTAAGAAGTTTAATATTCGCTCTTCCTTAACGGCTTTCTAGAATCATTTGTGAAACTAGGTCGGTGCTGTTTGTCAGGAAGGTTTTCCATGACTGTTTCAATTTCATGGTTTCTAGTTCTTCTTGGCTCAGTCGGAATGATATATCCTTCTAGGAACTTCTCCATCTCATCCAGATTCTCTAGCTTAGTTGATAGAAACTTCATATACTGTTTTGTATTGCTGTAGTGTTTTCTTTTTTTTTTTCTGTCCTTTGTTCCTGCCAGGGGATATTTTGATATGTATAACATCATTTGCAAACCATAAAAAATATAAACTCAAACAGTAACACTTAATATGGCTATGAAAAAAGTTTTGATTGCCGTGGCAGGGCGAGACCCAGTGACTTCATGGGCTGAATCTGAGCTTGCCCTATCATACAAGGAAGTTACTGATCTTTTGTTTGATGATTCGTGTAATGATAAGTCTCCTGTCAGATCTTCATATGCACAAGCTGATACAGGGGTTCTGCAGATGTCATCAAGTTAAAAGTATGGCCAGACACATTCATATGCAAGAAAATGAATCGTTTTTACTGAGTGTGTTAATGGCCTACAAGGCAGCCACTCACCACTGACAAGGGCTACAGTCTCATTTGTAGGACCCCAGATTTCTCTTCTGACCTTCCCTAGCCCTTCTTACCCAGGGCCCTTTGCTTTGATGCAATATAGCACGCCCTGTACACATTTCTTTTGTGTTCACCCTCCATGTCCCTAATTATCATCCTTTGTTACAACAAAGTAGTATTCCACCATGTAAAAAAATGGTATTTTCAGCTACTCATATATGCTTGAACATATCATTTGATTGCAAAAGTTGGCAACTACAAATTGCGCTGCTATGAACGTAAGCATAAAGCGGTCTCTTCTGATAGGCGTTTCCTTAGGTTAACACCTACTTGAGAATGTGGTCTAAAGATCTTCTCCAACACTGTAGGGCATTTTTCTATCTAGGTGGTGGTACCCTTTGTTGTGTGGAAGCTTTTCAGAAATTTTCTGACTGTAATGTAATAAAAAAAAAAAAACTTTCCATTTGAGAATAGGGCTCATTATCCATGTTACAATGAAAGACTATGTTTTTGTGTGTTCCACCAGAGTGAAGACAGAAGGGAGCTGTAAAGGATTAAGCAAGGAAATAATCAGTACATTTTAAGGCATCTGCTTGGATAGTTTAGATGACGTGGCAGCATCCTTCAAACAGGATGTCGTGGGCTGTTTCTGTAAAATCATAAATGATCTCTGTCTTTCTTACATGTAGATAAAGAGGAAAGAGAACAGGGTGAGCTATCACTTTCCTTATTTGCCATCAGTAAGAAGATATCAGTGGGGGTGGTGTCCTTCTTAGGAAGTTGAGTCAGATTGCTCAGTCAGATGTCTAACTTTTTATCTAGAACTTATAAAATGACAGTTACAGAAATATAGAAGCTGGGAGTGTCTAGGCATTCATTGAAGTCCTATGATAAAAAAAAATCACATCTCCAATAATCATGCATGTGACATATAAGTCACCAGTATTGTTTTGGCTTATTATTATTATTTAAATTCACATTCATCAAATAGTGTTCCTTATCCCCTAATTCAACAAGCTCTATTCTCTCTGACTCTGTATCCACTTATTGTGCCATTTTACCATCAGATGGATTACCATCAGATAATATATTGTCAAAGATAGCCTTTTAAGTTTGATTTGACAGGCTATGGTACTTCCTTTGATTATAAATGAAGCCCAAAGATTGAGTGTTTACAAAGAAAAGCATTTCTATATTGACAAGCTTTTTGGCAGGACAAACTTGGTCGTCAGTCCACATGACTTTCAAAGTAGACGAGCAGAGAGAAGAGACAAATAAATAGCAGGATGCCTGGGAGATACTTCAATTATTTTACATTTCAGTTGATATAATACGAACTTTTATTTGAAGCTTTCATCTCTCATAACAGTTTGCTGCAAATGTAGAACTATGCATATTCTGATCTGACCTTGTAAGCTTTGGGAGAGCGACGCTTGTGATAGAGAAGACACGGAGCGCTCTTTTAAAAATCAGCGACTTGCTCTTAGAGAACGTCTTCCGGTTGAGAAAGCAGCATTTCATTTTCTTAGATTTTCTTACCTCTTCACTAAACAAAGCAAAGATAGGATATCCAGAACTGCACATGCAAGCAAATCATTTATTATAAATTATTTTTGGAGTGAAATTATTCTAAACAGCATTTTAGTATGAAAGCAGGAAAACAATACACATGCACGACACTGCTTTTCATGCATCGTGACTTCACGAAATCACAGAACGATATCTACACACCCAGAGTCCTGGAATAATAAGCACGATGGTGATGGCCTTGCCATCAGTGAGAAGCCACGTGAACTTGGTATGCAGTTTCTTCACCTGCTTGATAGCGAAGACAATGTTTCATGGTGGAAGGGAAAGCCTGTGAGTACCGTCTTTGCTGTAGGATCAAATAAATAGATATTTGTTTTCTCTCCTCTCTATGCCATATGGTTCTACTGCCCCACAAACACTGACCTACACTGTGGAGGGTTTTTTTGGTAGCTGTGAGAATGAGGTTGTATATACTGAAGGTCAACTTTTAGTCTACAACAAAGGGTGCTTTTTTTTTTCTTAGAAATAAATTCATACATTTAATTTAGTTAAATTTCTTTAAAAAAAATTTATTGATAAAAAGGAAACACTGAGAAAAAACGTAGGATAAAACATAGGCACAACTCCACACAATTCCCACCAGAAGAACTCCGTATCCCATGCCCTCTCCTGATAGCTTTCCTATTCTTTATCCCTCTGGGAGCATGGACCCAGGGTCACTGTGGGATGCAGAAGGTGGAAGGTCTGGCTTCTGTCATTGCTTCCCCGCTGAACATGGGCGTTGACAGGTGGATCCACACTCCCAGCCTGTCTCTCTCTTTCCCTAGTGGGGCAGGGCTCTGGGGAAGCAGGGCTCCAGGACACATGGGTGGGATTGTCTGGCCAGGGAAGTCAGGTTGGCATCATGGTAGCATATGAATGAAGGAGCTGTCTTGATTTTCCTCCTATATCTAATACAAATAGAACCAGTTTCTCAGTTTGTAGATTAAAAATACGTGACATGTTTTGTGCAGTCCCTGGTGTATTAGTAAGTGCTAAGTCATGTCTAATTTTTATTACTCTTAGAAATTTTGTTCTAAGTTGTTTTCTCTTCAAACATGAGTTGTTTCATTGAAGTGAGTCGTCTACACTATTAGAAAATATTCTAGAATCAGTATTTCTAAAGTGTTAATCTACTAATCCAAAGAAAGAGAATCTAGATTTCAAGTCTATGAATGGAGAGTGTGTGCTAGGAATCTCTTAACCTGTGCAGGAGTGAATTCAGAAATTATCCTGTTCATCTTCCCAGAAATATTTAACTCATAATCATGTGTGTGGGTAAATTGTTGATATATGCAAAGTATATATTTATAAATTTTAGGAGACAAGCATTGAGGAATTCTATGTAAATCTGTAAGTACAATCTAATTGATGGAATTCATAAAAAATTAAGTTTTAAACCTACAGAAGTTATATAAAAATGGGTGAGACAACATCCACCTTACGTTTAAAATTACTTAAAGAATAACTAGGACTTTGTAGCTTGGCATTCATTGTAAATAAGACTTGAAAATATCCTATAGTTATTCCTGGAAAAAAGTAAATAGGATTCCTTTAATAGAACGAGCACATAGGGAAAAATGATGACAAGGGACTAGGTAATGGCACACTCAGTTGAGGGCACATGTTACAGTGCTCAAGGACCCAGGTTCAAGCCCCTGGTCCCCATCTGTAGGGAGAAAGCTTCACAAGTGGTGAAGCAGGGCTGCAGGTGTCTCTTTCTTTCTCCCTCTCTGTCTCCTCCTTCCATTTCACTTTCTTTTTTTGTTTCTATCCAATAAATGAACAAATAAATAAAATATAACAAAATTAAAAAGAGAAATATGGAAACCTAGCCAGAGCTTCTGATCTGACTTTGTGTGATGTTGTCCATCCCCAAGTCAAAGGCTATATGCAGGCTACGGAGTGTGTCTACGGATATTATGTGTAAATAGAATCGGCTATATGCAGGCTACGGAGTGTGTCTACGGATATTATGTGTAAATAGAATCAGCAGATACAGCTTTTGCAACAAGGACATTTCAGAATACAAAGAGCAGCTCTTCTGATAAGTTGATCTTGAGAAGTGTTTCACCTTTAGTCCTCAAACGCTTCCCCTCAGGAGAACGCCTTTACTGGGGTAGAGTATTTTTAATAGTCTGTGCATACAAAGTAAATGACTGACCTGATCCCATTCAGAGTGGATTACCCTCAGAAACCTCCGAGCTTGTCAAAGTCCCACATGATATGGGCAAAGGTGCCTTTAGTTGTTTAATTTTTTTTCCAGACTTTTTTTTTTTTCTTCCCATGCAGATTGTTTTGCTCAGCCAGAGTAAAAGCAAACGTATGGCAAAAATTCTGGACGCTTCATAAAGCCTGTTGTGGCCTCTCATCTGCCTGCCTGAAGCCACTTTCTGCTTCTGTGGGGAGAAGCTTGAGCCTTCTCCCCACAGAGCCTTCTTTCCTAGCTTGACTAGGAAATGTGTTTCTGGAGAATGAGAAGATCATCACAAAGACACATCTTAAGACCTGTAATTCTAATTCACACTCTCAGTACTTTCCAGAAGTGTCAGCGAGCCCCGGATTTTTCCAACAAGCTGACGTCAAAGCTTCCTCCAGGAACTGGTTATCCTTCCACTTTGGCTGGTTTCGCAAAATGTCACATGTGACCAACCTGCTGGGGTGAGAAATAATTTTGTCTCAATAAATTTCAGCTTCACGGGCATTTCCACCTTGTTATTGTTTTCCTGTTGGGTTGGTATTAGCGAGGCTTGGAGTGGCCCAGGCTTATTTAAGCAGCAATGAAATGGAAAATTTGGTTTCCAGGGTGTCTTGTGCCCTGGCATTCAGGCATCCAGCCCTCAAGAGATCAGTGCTACAATGATTTAAGTGCTATGAAAAGGCCAAAGAATTCCATTTATTCTGCCTGTTCTCTTCTGCCTGTTTGTTGGAGAATAAAGATGACAGTGTTGGCTGGACCCAAAGTCCTGGAAGCCATTGTGAGGGTAGAAGGCGCGTGCACTGCAAAGAGTCCGTTCAGCAATGGACTCACTCCTCAGCATCAAGCACTGTTTGACACCAGCTGCAGAGGGACTCAAAGCGTCTACTGGACTTCCTTGCAAAACATGCTGAAACTTTACGGAACAGAGTTTTCCTTGCTAATGGCACTTAAAAAAAAAAATCTAGTCCAACATTTATTCAAGGAATGTAGTAGAAAAATAGGCTCCCTGGAATAAACACAGCACCTGTGATAAATAGAAGTAGTTGACAAGAGTCAGGTCATTAGTGAACGTGTATGAACAATGGTCTGCTCTCTAGACAATGAAGAGTCAACCCTTATTTGTACTTTGTCCTTCAACCTAATAGATCATCCTAAGGTGGGAGTATCCTGCAGTTTATAAGTGAGTTAGTGTCCGTCAGTCACATTCCAAGTAATAGCACGGAGAGCTACAACTGGAAATAATGGCTGCTTCTTAAAGATTTACATAAAGCAATGGAGTCCTTCAGTGATTCAGTATTTTTTTCTTTTATTTTGCTTTCATTTGGTAAAGGAAACTGTGAGTGTACAGTATTTTTTAAAGGTCAAGTCACAGTATGTATGGCATCACGATAAATCCCATATGTGGACCTTAACAATAAGTCCGCTGTGCACTGAAGCAGACCACACAGCTTACCGGGGACACTCTGTGAGCACGGTGACTTGGCTTAGCTTTCTTCAAAAGATTTGGATAATTCAGTTTGGGCATCTTCCTTCTTTATCTTTATTATTTTCATCTGTAATATATTTTTATTAAATATTTTACTTAGTTATTTGTTAGACTGAGACAGAAATTAAAGAAATTAAGAGGCAAGTGGGAGATAGTTTTTGTTCGTTTGCTTGCTGTTAAGATAGAGACACAGAGAGAGATGGAGTGGAAGACAGACATAAGAAAAGAGAGAAAGAGAAAGAGAGAGAGGAAGAGAGAGAGAGAGAGACCACAGAACTGTTGCTTTTTTCAGTGTGGTTGGAGCTGGAAATGAACTTGGGTACCATAACTCTCACATGGATTTATTGCTAGATTCACCGGAAACAGTAATTGTTATTGACTGGAATAGAGATCACCATAAAATAAACACAATTACTTAGCTGATAAAATGAATAAAGGAACAGCAGTAATGTATTACACCAATCAAGAATGGAATGACGCTCTTATATATTCTCTTTTTCACAAAAAAAATTATTGTAAAATTAGATAGTTAAATCAAACTGATTAGGAATTCAGGATCTTGTGTCTTTTTATTCCTCATACACATTTTGAAATTATTTATAAGACTCTCATTTCTCCAGTCTATGCATCTGCATATGATTCTATTTGATTTAGGTATTTTATAGATTCTGTATTTAAAAATTAAAGTTTTGAAGAATTTTGGCAACATTTTTGGTCCTACAAAGGACTAAAGACTAAAATAAGATGTACAGAAGACTCAAACAAATTAGAGATTTGTAGTCAAATTATTTACCAGTAAAAATTAAATTGATGGGAGTCAGGTGGTAGCGCAGTGTGTTAAGCACACGTGGCGCAAAGTGTAAAGACCAGCAGAAGGATCCCAGTTGGAGCCCCTGGCTCCCCAGATGCAGGGGAGTCGCTTCACAGGCAGTGAAGCAGGTCTGCAGGTGTCTGTCTTTCTCTCCCCCTCTCTGTCTTCCCCTCCTCTCTCCATTTCTCTCTGTCCTGTCTAACAGTGACCACATCAATAACTACAACAATAACAACAACAACAACAATAAAAACAAGGGAAAGTAAATAAATATAAAAAATTTTAAAAAGAATTAAATTGATAATTAAATATTTGACAATACCCACAAATTTGAAGAGCTAGAGATCTGAGTATTGACTTTAAAGGGAAAAATAACATAAGAAACAATAAAATGTATATTTTTCATTCATACACATTATTTAATTTTTTACCTCATAATCTAAATCAAAATTATGGAGCCCCACCTCCCCATATCCCTTCCCTACTAGGGGAAAAAAAGAGAGTCTTAGTATGGATTGACCTGCGAACACAAATAATCAGCGGGGAAGCAATGACAGAAGCCACACCTTCTACCTTCTGCACTCCACAATTAACCTGGGCCCATATTCCCAGAGGGATAAAGAATAGGAAAGCTATCAGGGGAGGGGATGGGATACGGAGTTCTGGGGGTGGGCATTAGGTGGAAATGTACCTCTCTTATAATTTTGTGTATATTTCCATTTTACAAATAAAATTTAAAAAGTAAAAACACTGATGTTGTTCTAATATTACATTGAAATCTAGCTGAAAAGAATCAATAACCACTCATAGTCTAGCAGGAAAAGATATATTTTAAAATCTGCTTATTTTTGTTATGTATATACTATCTCTCCATAGACATTTTAAGTAACCTCTCTAAATATATGATTTTACTTATCAAATATTGTCCCTAGCTAATATATAAAAGTATATCTAAGATAATAAGATTAACAGTTATTCTTAGTGTAAGTTATATCACTTGCTAGAACAAATATATTTGAATGCTCTATTGTGGCAGATAAAACTGAAAAATCTTTTATTTAAAATAATCTCAGTAACAAATATTATAAAATATACATTTTAGGATTATATGTGGTGCATAATACATTTCAATAAATAAATTATTAATGTCTTCCTTAAAGTATGACTAGCCTATTTTATATTGCAGCTGACAATCTATATACCTATTTTAACTCAAGTAATAAAATGGGCAGTGGAACCATACCATAGAAAAACTAGTCTTATTTTGACATTAAAAGTCAAAAATAGAGTCTCCTGATCATTGCTCAGGGTAAAGCCTTAAGAATCAGTATTCAAGGACACTTAGTAGCTGATAGAATTTTCCCTAAAGAAATATTACCTTCCAGGTCATCTATCTGACAGTTTCTCTGCACTTCATTGTTAAGACATTTAAGTTTACAAATGAAAACAGTTTTGTACTGTTTAAGAATTTCCCATGTGAATCCCCCTTTGTGTTGATGTGGTGCATTTTTTATTCTGATAAAGGTCAGTTATTTTAAATTTAAGATAATGAATGATGTTCAGATACCTATAGCCTATTCTTTCTTCACTTTCACGTCCTCTATAATCTAATGAAATGCATCTGGACCATTTAAACTGTACTAGAATTATTCCATCAAAGTTTGTGTCTTCACATCACTATGTTTTCCTTACTGCTGTTTATAAGTAGAGTGGTGATGGTTTTCATGATCTGTCCAAAGAGACAGTAAGTGCAGCTCTGTCTCAGCATATGACATGCTTATGGACCCGACAAACCTGTTGAATGTTGAAACTATTGAAGGCCAAAATTGCACTTAAGGGGCTGGGCTGGGCTCAGCAGGAAGAAAACATATCCCTTAAAACACCAGGCCCTGGGTTCCTTCCCCAGCACAGCACAGGATGAAATAATACTTTAATCTCTTTCTGATTAATCAGCTAGCCCTTCCTGAGCCTGGGAAACCCAACTTAATTCACCCATTTCGTTATGGATAAAACTCTTCCCGACATCTTCAGTTTATCATTTTCCTAACTTTAGATGCAAATCCTTATGGAATCTTGCCTGCTAATCTATCATTTGTAGCTGTAAATAATATAGAACTACTTAATCAGACCACAGTTCTCCGTGTTGTGTCCTCATCTGTTGAAATAATATGTAAATGCTAGCTCACTAGCAATCGTGAGCTTGATATGCAGACACCTATCACGGGGAGATAATAAATTATACTCACGTGGCAATTGCCTTGTAAATCATTATTTCTGTAGTAAAACAATAATAGTGGCGATAAAATACAAGCACACATTTTACTGTTGCCTCTTCTAGAGTCGGAGTGTGTAACCATGTCCTTATATGCTGCGACAATCCACTATGACCTTTTGGATATATATGTAGATATACATATATATATATATATATATCAAATATAAAAATATATTATATATTTTTGGAATATATATATATATATATCCTCCAGGGTTATCACTGGGGCTTGGTGCCAGCACTATGAATTCACTGCTCCTGGAGGCCATTTTTCATTTTTATTGGATAAGACAGAGAGAAATAGAGAGGAGAGGGGTAGACAGAGAAGGAGGGAGAAAGAGAGACACCTGCAGACCTGCTTCACTGCTTGTAAAGCTTCACCCCCTGCAGGTATGGAACCTTGGGCTTGAACCCCAATCCTTGAATGGGTCCTTGCACTTTGTATTATTGTGCTTAACTGGGTGCACCACTGCCCACTGCCTGGCCCCACCTGGAGCAAAATAGTATTAGTGTGAGTGGCAGTGTAGTTACCTAAGAGTATCAGCCACAGGGTCATTTGATGTTTTCATCTTGTGTTTTTGTGGCTTTCACTAGAAATAATACTCCAGATTAGCAACTCTCATTTCAGGCATAATGAATTTAAACTGTGCCAGGTATTTCTAGCTGAATTCAGCTGGAAACACACACTGAAGTAGAGAGACACCCAGCTGTGACAATCCCTGATGAAACAATACACTCAACTAGGTAAACAGGAAGTAAGTACCTTTTTTTTTTTTCATGCCAAGGCAATTTTGTGATTGTTTCTGGTAATAACCGCTTGATTTAGTGTATCTGCATTTGTGACTAAAACCTTTAATCATGTTCAAACAAGAAAGATCTGTGACTTGAGAAATTGGATCCTGTGTGTGGAGGGGGTGAGCTCCAAGTGATGCCACATCTGGTTGACCACACACATTCCCGTGTTCAAGGACCAGAGTTCAATACCCTGATCCCCACCTGCAGGGGAAAGTTTCACAAGTGATGAAACAGTGTTGCAGCATCTCTCACTCTCTTCCCCTCTGTGTCTCCTCTGCCCTTATATCTCTGTCTTTACCCAACAAATAGCAATAGCTAAGCACACTTTAAGAAAGAAATCTCATCTTGAGTAGATATATCTTTCTTCCTTTCTATAGGTGAAAAAAAAATTGCAGAAGCAAAAATTCATTGTAGAGATGTCTGGACAGCATCAAGTAACATTCTACTATCTTCTTTCAATACTGAATACTCACGGACACATGCTTCACATATTACTTCATACTTATAACAAAAAAATGATAATATGCAAAAATAATAAAGACTATATTTTGTCGTGAAAAGATCACGGGGTGGCCTGATGTGGATATCTTTACCAAAGCCATCACAAAGTCCGCCCTTTGCAAATGAGTTAGGTTCCCAATTCACAGAGCTATCTGGGAAGCAATTTCCATGCTGTGTGTGTGAAGCCACTCCTACGCTGCTTGCTCTGCACTGGAAGTATAAAGATCATAAAAGCACTGAAATATTCAGCAATTATCCAGGCGAGTCTCAAATACAGAATTCCATATAGAACATGAAAAGCAAATCTATTCCGTGAGCCGGACTACCAAGTCACAGCACCCTAAGCTGCCAGGAGCCACACGGAGCCTCTCTCTGCTGGTCCTGACTAACCATGGGCGTGAGAGCAGTTGCCCACAGCTCAGCTCTGAGATGACAGTAGTGAGTAAACATTACCCATCATTTTATTTTTCATCAAATTGAATCATAATTTTCAAGGCAAATAAAAGATTCGTTTGTCACAAATATTCAAAAAGCTGTCCTCTAATAAAACCATGGGATGCCACTCTCTCCAGCTGGACTTACAGAAGCTGAATCGAAAGTCTCCTTATAATCTGTCAAACATAACAAATAATCCTTATTCATCTTCCAGATAATGATGGGGGGATTCCGTCTGTGGCTGTCCACTTGCCAGTTTAATTTCACTTCCAGCTATGCATCTTAAGAAGGACACCATAATGATTTTTAAAATGTCTTATTCAAGAATAGAAATCTTCCCAATTGTGGTACTAAGTGAAGCTAACAATGGAGTTCTCTTGCCATTTCATACAAATTTGATTTTCTATTTTCCCTAAAGAAATGAGATAATAGAAGTCATTTAAAAAAGAACCAAACGATGAATTGATGGCATTAAAAAAACTGTGCATAAATAAAACAATTGAGCACTTGCAAACTTGCAGGCTGATAATTAGAATTTTTCTCTGTAACTCCCTGGGATGCAAATTTAAGAAGTCAATTGTCATCATTTAAGTTTCAGCTCACTTCTCTCCTCTGAAAGATCAGTATTGTGTTGAATGAGGTCATCTCTTGACCAGATACTACTCAGCAATGAAGCGCAAGTTGATACTAGAGTTCCACTACTGCATAGCAAGTATTGTTGTAGCCATTGTTTTGCTACACAGGGCATAAGAAAATATGGCTGACTTGCTAACTCACTCCATGAATACTGAAGCTAGCCCTTTTATAGATGTTGGGATAATGCTTCATGCATTGTGAATTTCTTATCCATGTCATAGTTTGTAGAGAACGAGATAGAAAGAAAATATATAATAATAAGTGTGATGAAGAAAACTATGTTTAAAGAAGATGATACAGAATTAATTACTGAGTGAATGTTAAAGCTAGGAGTTTTTCACATAAATGGAGCTCATGGAATACATTCTTCACTGTAGTATAACAAGAAAAATACACACACACACACACACACACACACACACACATATGCTATGTGAGAAGACAGAAAATACTATGAGAACTTCCTCATGGACTACATCAAAGGAGAAAAAGCAATTAACCTGGCTAAAGGTGCTGCAGGCCAGAGTGTCAGACCAGCCTCAGAATGAGTGTCTTCCCCCATTTCAACTGCACTTCGGTTCCGAAAAGAAAGCTCTCTGCTGGTAGAGTTGAGGGTAGTGAACTCAGTCATTCACATCTTGAGGACGGATACATAGCAAAAGGTATGCAGACTGGTGAGATGAGAGCAATTGATAGATATGGATTCCTGTGTCATGCCAGTGACTCCACATAGGGGTATCACATCTTTAAAAATCTGATAAAGAGAAAGATCTGGAGAGAAAGAAGAAGAAAAAAAGTGGATCCCAGTAGAATGAACATAAAGCAAGCAATTGTGTGTCACTGTTGTCAGTCTTCATCACAATTGTTCTCTATTAAGAGATCTTTGTCAGAGTCAACAAAAGGGGCAATGATGACCAGCAAGCTATTCTTAGAAGAGATTACAGCTGTACCTGGTTCTAACAAGCTGGCTTTCTCTTGACCAAGACTGATCTAGTTGTTGCTGCTGGTGACTGAGCAATCAAGTGATAAACAGCAGAGATAGTTTCAGTGTATTGTTACAGTTACTTCATTGGTGACAATCCAAATAAGTCTGGCCCCTTCTGCCGTGGAGAGGAGAGAATAGTAAATATGCCTTGCTATCCAAAAAAAAAAAGAAAAAAAAAAAGAAGAAAGAAAGAAGGAAAGAAAGAAAGAAGAAAGAAAGAAAGAAAGAAAGAAAGAAAGAAAGAAAGAAAGGAAGAAAGGGAGGGAGATTTTCTAAATATAAATATGCAGGCCCCAGCATTTGCACATCTGGTTAAGCGCACACATTACAATACACAAAGTCCCGGGTTTAAGCCACTGGTCCCCACCTGCAGGGGGAAAATTTCACGAGTGGTGAAGCAGGGCTGCAGGTGTCTGTTTGTCTCTCTACCTCCTTATCTCTCCTTCTTCTCTCAATTTATCTCTGTATCTATCCAATAATAAATAAATATTAGGAAAAATAGATATTTGGATTTCTGTTCAAATTGCTTCTATTAACACCACTCTCTGAAGACTTACAGAAATGCTTGACATCTCAATGGATTGATGTGACCTCAAATCAAGAAAAGCGTTTTATCATGATGTGGTGTCATGGTGAATTAGTAATCACAGCATCTGCAAGTCTTACTATTACAGATTATTACTAGTTCCTGGTAGAGTGACAGTTGCGCTAAGGAACCAGTGCAGACAAAACCCCAAGTGTTACCCTCTCTTCTGCTCTCTTACCCAAGAGCTGAGATTTGGTTGTTCCACGCTAAGAAAACCAGGGCCATCTGCTCATCTCCCATCCCAAATGGCATGCTTCCCATGCATGCATCCCACCTCCGACTATACACGTTTTCAGTTGGAGAAAAGATACATGGTTAACTTTAAATCTAGTAAACTTAGAATGGGATGGTAGGATGAATCTAATTTGATTCCTATGAGAAGACAAAGCTGCTTTTTATGATGAGATCCAAAAGAAATAATTCCATATATGCACTAGGATCTGTCCTGGTGTTTATCTCAGTAATGAGGACTAGAATTGGTAATTATATTAAATTAAGCCCCATATGAGGAACTCAGAAGAATGGAAGGATCACAGCCCTTAAAGACCAAGGTCTAGGTAACCACATTCTGCAAAAGCCTATATAGCACTTGAAGGTGATTATCTGGAAATTAGCATGATGACCTTTCAGAGAACATGTAGACAGAAGGGGGAGACAGCATAATGCTTATGCAAAGAGACTCATGCCTGAGGCTCTAAAGTCCCAGATGGAATCCCCAGCACCACCATAAACCAGTACTGAGCAGGGCTTTGGTTAAAAAAAAGAAAAGAAAGAGAAGAGAAGAGAAGAAAAAAGAAAAGAAAAGAAAAGAGAAAAAAAGAAAAGAAAAGTCTATATGGAACGTTTTTTACTGTTTTTAAAGGTGTGGCACCTAGCAACAACTCTCCGCGATTGTATTGTACTCTTCCTCTCAGTTGATAATTGAATATTTTCGCAGAGTATGAATAGAGTTGACATTACGCAAGTGTTTAAACTGCAACAGGTTAAGTTTCTGCTTTACTATCTGCTCCCTGGCATTGCTTTCTGAATAGAGTGACACTTGGGACAATTCATGCTCCCATCCTGTGCTTACTTTCAAGTCTCCAGACTGAAAGGTACACTCCACAGGCCTTATCATCACCTTCCCTCCCTTTTACAATGTGAAATTTTTTTTATTGGCCTCCCACTGGGTGTCTGCTTGTCCTTGAACTGTAAGTGAACCGTCTTCAGCACCCGTGGAGAAACGTGGAAGATGAAAGACAGACGAAAGAGACCATTTTCCCCTCTTGTCCTTTCTCAAGCAAATCAACCAGAGTAACATTCTCTCTGGAGATACATCTGTCAGGAAGAAAAATAAATAAACAAAAGGTTATCCTGAAGTCATAACCTGCTCAGCAATATTTGGACTTTTCCCTTCCCTTACTGACTTCCAACTTCCATCCCTTATTCATCTGTTATTGGGGAGCCAGGAAAATTGTGAGTGTTAAAAATTTGCTTTCATTCTGATTTTTAGGAGCACAAACAAGGACACGCTACCATGAAATATATGCCCCCACTTGCCATAACCTACAGGTGTTGCAGTGTTATGACTGATTATAGAAACACTAGACAAAAAAATCTGCTGAGAGAAGATAGCACTTAAAATTGAATAAAACTATACCTGATGGGGGGAGGGTGGGCAATAGTGCAGCAGGTTAAACGCACGTGGCACAAAGCGAAAGGATCCCGGTTCCAGTCCCCGGCTCCCCACCTGCAGGGGAGTCGCTTCCCAGGCGGTGAAGCAGGTCTGCAGGTGTCTGTCTCTCTCCCCCTCTCTGTCTTCCCCTCCTCTCTCCATTTCTCTCTGTCCTATCCAACTATGACAACGACAACAATAAAACCACAAGGGCAACAAAAGGGAAATAAATAATAATAAAAACTATGCCTGATGGCAACAATTTAAGCCAAAGGACTGCAGAAATATTATTTATATATATTATTTTAAATGCTTTTCTTTTTATTTATTTATTATTGCATAGAGACAGAGAAATTGAAATGAAGAGAAGGTAGAGGGAGAGACGCCTGCAGCCCTGCTCCACCACTCATGAAGCTTTCCCCCTGCAAGTGGGGAACAGAGGCTTGAACCTGGGTCCTTGTGCCTTGTAATGTGTGTGCTTAACCAGGTGCGCCACTGCCTGACCCTGAGATATTAACGTAGTGTGGTGTGATTGTTTAAATATAAAAGCTGACATTTTGGGGATGAGGTGACGCAGCAGTAAAGGTCAGACTTCATGAGAGAGGTCCTGGGTTTGACCCTAAGCACAGAATAAAAAGTGATAGAGCTGTGTTCTGGTATCTCTTCTCTCAATAACTGAAAAAAAAATTGGAAATGTATCATTAAATTTACCATTAAAAAAGTTGCCATTAAACTGAGTCTTTTCTTCCATGCCATCTAGTTCTGTAGTGGGAAGATTTCTAACCCGGTAGGGCACACACCTTCCCAGGTCTCCTAGTTCATGTGTGAACATTTGGACTCTTATTCATTTGTTCCCCTTCTTAACAAAAGTTCTTTCCAGTTAACGATTCATAACATTCACATATTAATTGGTCTATAGCAATTGCACCAGAGCTGGGCAAATAATAAAAATAGTGGTGAAAATAAAACTATTAAAAATTAAGGTGTGCATGGGATTTAGACGATTTGAATTTCATCTTATATGTTACAGATTGTGCTTGGCATTTAATTGTTTCTCTAATATTGCTATTGCATACCTGTGTATGTTAGCTTGCTGTAAGAATATAATGAAATGAAAGCTGAAATTGTGGATATATTAAAAACTATAAAGTGCAAAAATATATATTAAATGAGTGAAACACAGAAATTTTAGATTACCCTTAAGGTTTCATATTAAAACTAATGACATTGGTTAGGGAGATAGTTTCATGGTTCTGTGGAAGATACTCATGTCTTGAGCCTCTGAAGTCTCAAGTTTATTCCTCAGCACAGTGCTCTGCTCTGCCTCACTTTCTCTCTTTACTTCTATCATCTATCAATCTAGCTATTTATCTATCTATCTACCTATGTCTTTCTCTATGTCTCTCATGAAAAGAAAATATATATTAAAGAATAAATGATAATGAAAAGTAAAAATCACTGAACTTATAATCTCAACATCCATGTGCCAATATGAACCATTAGTTCGGCTTACCAATGGCACAAGCAAGACAGGAATGTGATTAGCACAGTTACCCGACGTAATGAGTGAGCCATCCCGGTGACAAGGTCATGTTGAGTTCTGACGCATGGCAACGTGACTGTTGTGTAGATTGCTGAATTTGTGTTGTTCAATTTTAGCAAGAAATTGACATTCCACAAAAATCGAGGTTTTTTTTTTCTTTCTTTTACTTACTGATTTGACTGTGAACATTCTTTTTATTATTATTTTTTTATAAGATGGGAGTATTGACAAGACCACAGGATAATGGTAGGGAATGTTCCATTCTCCGGAGGGAGGTTGGACAACATACTCTACCTGCTACCTGAGGAAGATGGGTCCTGAAAAGATCAATTTCTGGTGTGAGTCAGAAAATTTGAAGAACAAACTAAGTTCTTCCTAATTTATGCCGTTTCCATTTTCCAATAATTCACTAAATATATAATGTAAGCAAGCTATTTGTTTTATGTAGATTTTCATAATTTCTTATCTCAGTCTCCTCAAATCTCGAATCACTGGAGACAGTGATTAGAAGAATCACATCTATAGTGAACACCTGGGTAAGATCTAGCAGTGCTCACTTCCTGAATATCAACATTTGATTAGTGTGTGACTTTCTACCTCTGTAGGATGAATATAGTTACTTCCCTCCAAGGGAAATAGTGGTCTCCAGAATAAATTTATGTGCAATTTCATTAAATCATCCTTGGAGATACAAGCTGGAAGCAAAACGCATTACAATGCCAAGCGTGTCTCTCAAGAGGCCAGATGAATCCACTCTTCAGAAGCGAAGCTGCAGACACGGAAGTGAAGGCAGATGAAGGCTCTGCTTACTGCCACACACAGTTCTGGGCGCCTCCAGCATCAGGCTGTCTACTAAGGCTAAAAAATTATAAAGTGGGGTCGGGTGGCAGTGCAGCCAGTTAAGCGCACGTGTGAAGCGTGAGGACTGGCTGTAAGGATCCTGGTTCGAGTCCCCGGCTCCCCACCTACAGGAGAGTCGCTTCGCAGGCGGTCAGGCAGGTCTGCAGGTGTCTGTCTCTCTCTCCCCTCCTCTCTCTGTCCTCCAATGACAACAACAATAATAATAACAACAATAATGAAAAAAACAACAAGGGCAACAAAAGGGAAAAAAAATAACCTCTGGGAGCAGTGGGTTCGTAGTGCAGGCCAAGAGCCCCAGCAATAACCCTGAAGGCAAAACCTTAATAAATAATAAATAAATTATAAACATGATTTTAGTCACAAAATTACTATATTCTTAACTATGTTATACATGAGGAAACTCTTATTACTCAGACTAGAGGAAGATGATTCACTTCTCCAGGCCAATTGTTTGCTTGTTTGTTTTTTCATGTAGAAAAAGACTGAAGCAGAGAGAGAGAGAGAGAGAGAGAGGACAGCACTGAAACTTCTCCAGTGCCGTGGAAGGGGGCAGGGGGGAGCCGAGACTGTGCTGCACACATGTCAAAGCAAACATACTATCCTAGTGAGTTATTCTGCTGGTCCTTCACATCTCTTTCAAAGAAGAACTTTCTCTTTGTTAAAATAGAGCCACATTTTGCATATTTCCTCAGGAAAAAGTCTAAAAGAGATATTAATCAGTGGCAGCAAATGCTTCACTTGAATAGTGGGCCCCTTCCTATTACAAGCCCCAGGTTGGAGCCCAAACCCCAGGGCACTGAAGGAAGGAAGCTTTGGTGCAGGGTCTCTCACGCTTTCTCTGCCTCTCTCCCTTCTCGGAGACAACAAAAAACAAGGAGACATACCAGTCGCGCATCAATTGTCAGGTTCTCCATCATCGTCTATAATGAGTAATATTATTTTTCTTTTAAAGATATTTATTTTGTTTATTTTTAACAGAGTGGTGCTCAGCTCAAATGTGGGTCTCTGGGACTGAACCTGGGAAGTCACGGGCATGAATGTCTTCGTGAGCTGTAGTTTCTAAGTGACCTGGAAAATACATGTAGGCGTAAGCATTTCTAATTGTTGTTGAATTTTTACTGGTAAAAAGTGAGTATGCATTCACTTCTTCAGAGATCATTTCTGTAGTTTTAAACTACGTCCATTGAACAAGTAGCTATTAAAAAATAAAGTTGTACCATAACTTCTGGAAATTTTTTTTTTAAGTTAGTAGTTAAATCCAAATTATCCAAGTGTTCCCCAGTGATTAATTAGAGGAAAAATTACAAGTGCTAATTATGCCACTAGGGAATCTTTAAAGTTGTTTCTGCATTTTCTTTGAAGTTTTGTCAAAGGAAGTAACATGGAAAATATTTGTATGTGCAGTGCCTAGTTATAAACCCTATCATGGTTTTAAACTATCATAAAAATAGTATTGTTCTGTCTTTAACCACACTTAGTGACATTGTTCTTAGAAATTTAATTTTTTGAGTGTTTAATCTCCTTATCATTTAAAAAATTATCAGGGTATGTGTTACTGCTTGAGACAGCAAGTTGCCTCAGTAAAATTCCATGTCTCTAAAATAATGTGCCTTCACATCTCACTCAAATGTTACTTCTGTCCACTGTATTATGTTGGGTCCCTTGTCCTTCCCTGCCATCATCTGCAGATCTGCAGATATAGACTAAAGGTTTATTAATGTTTGCCTCTAGTTCTTACCTCACTGCATCTCTGAGATCCCACATGGGAGTGAAATCATTGGTATTGAACTTTCCCCACCTGCTTATTTCACTTAATGCAAATCCTCTGGTTATAGCAAAAGAGAAGAGAAGGCCTCATCTTTCCATGCAGTAGAGGAATGCGCCATCGTGCACATACACAGCACCTTCCTTATCTTCCACTGCTGGACACGTGGCTGTTTCTAAGTCTTAGCTTGTTCACACAGCACTGCGGTGGATACGGCATATGGGTACGCCTGCATTTCTTTACAAAAGTGCTTTTGTATTCTTCAGAAAGGTATCTGGGAGGGAACTGGCGGATTATATAGTCAGTCTGTTTTTAATATTTGGAGAAATCTTCATATTATTTTCTGTAGGATCTGTAGCAAATTTTGTTTCCACCGAAAGTAGGAAGACTTTTTTCTGTCATGTTTTGTTTCCCACATCTTTGCTGCAGTTCTTTCTGTACTTCCTGACACCCATTATCACGAGCATAAGGTGGTGTTACCTCATTGTTTCTTTTTTTTGTACTTATTTTGATTTCCTTTATTATTGGATACATATTATATAAATATTATTAGATTATATGTAGAGAATGATATTACCGAGAGAAATTGAGAGGACGAGAGGAGATAGAAAGGGAGAGAGACAGAGAGACACGTGCAGCCCTTCACCACTTGTGAAGCTTTCCCCCTGCAGGTGGGGATTAGGGGATAGAACCAGGGTCCTTGAGCACTGTAATGTGTGTGCTTATCCATGTGTGCCACCGTCTGCCCCCTCTCATTGTTCCTTGATGTATATTTGGTGGACAATAAGTGATAGGTTTAGATAATTATTCAACTGTAATAGTTAATACTTTTGAACATGCCTTTGGTTTTTCAAACTAAATAGTATTGTTTTTGAGGCTAATTGCAAATCTGTCGGGCCAAACACAGCTTTAATAAGGAAACAATTGCTAAAGTACTAAGCTCTAAGGATGCGTTGTTGGGGGCCAGGCAGTAGCACAGCAGGCTAAGCTCACATAGAGGAAAGCGCAAGGATCAGCATAAGGGTCCTGGTTCAAGCCTCCTGGCTCCCTACCTGCAGGGGGGTCACTTTGCATATAGTGAAGCAGGTCTGCAGGTGTCTGTCTTTCTTTCCCCCTCTCTGTCTTCCCCTCCTCTCTCCATTTCTCTGTGTCCTATCCAACAACAACAACAACAGCTATAATAACAACTACAAGGGTAATAAAATGCATAAAATGGCCTCCAGGAGCAGTGGATTCATAGCACAGACACCGAACCCCAGTGATAACCCTGGAGGCAAAAATAAAAAATCTATAACAGGACTATGTTGTTTTAATGTAAAAATTAACTTTGGGGAGGCTAGTTGGTGATAATCAAAACAACTGAAATTCCAAGAGTTAGTTAACTTCATAAAGTACGGATGCCATTTTTAACTGATAGGCACAGGGAGATTTTGTTTCCCTGCTAACAAATAAAAGAACAACTTTGGATTTCTCCAGCTTATCCTTATCATATCCGGATCCTTTGTTATTTTATTGGAAGACTTTAGGAGCTATAATTTCTACAGTTTCTTGTTGAACAGAGTTAAAGTATATTCCAAAGGAGTCTTTACATTACATGCCCCTGGCTAATTTCCTCAAAGAAGAACAGCCATATATATATATGATAGCATTTTAATTGTAGCGTCTATCACTTATTTTGGAAACAAGTGCCTTTGGTTTTACAAACTAAATAGTATTGTTTTTGAGGCTAAATGCAAATCTATCAGGCCAAATAAATTGATCTCCACTCAGAAGAATTTTTATTTTCTATCAAAATGAAATTTCACAATTTAATGATAAAGTGAACAAAATCTATTGTTGTTCTACCTTTGGGTAGTTAGGAATCTAACTAGATCAGCCCTAATGTGTTCCTTTAATATCACAGTCATTTATTTGCCATACGTCCTCCTCCTAGTTTTTATTATTCTTGTTATTATTATTACCATTATTTAACTTCTGGAAGCCAACTGTCACTATTTGGCTCTTGGGCTCTTCCTCTCCTGGTATGTGAACATGATTATCACATGGCTGACATCAGCCTGAGATGAGCACAGTGAACTGAGGCAAACACACGAGTAATTATGGGTGTGGAGGAAGTCACTGAAGCGAGTGTCTGCCAGAAACCGCTCTCTGTTCCCGCTCAGCGGAGCTCTGCTACTGGGGACACAGGGCCTGCCAGCCCTTCTTGCCCCTTTGTCTATTTTTCTGTCCCTGAGTAACCACAATGTGATTGATTCCCCAGACAAAGCCTGTGGGGAGTTTTGGTTTTATAGTTACTATATCCTTTAATCTCCAAACCCAACCCGGAAGGTAGGGCCATTTCTCCACTGTGTCCTCCTGCCTTTCTTTGAAAAACACCCTTGTGATTCCATCAGGATCATCTCAAAAAAAGGAAAAAGAAAGGACCATCTTCTTCTTATCAAGCTCTTCAGTTATCCTTGCACTTCTGTCATGTAAGTTAGCAAACTCAGATACTAAATACTGGCGCACAGCCATCTTTGACTAATTTGTTCAGCCAACATCAAGAATAATTTTTTTAAATTTTCTTTTTGGGGGGCTTAATACTTTACAGTCAACAGTAAATACAATAGTTTGTACATGCATAATATTTCTCAGTTTTTCACACAAAGATACAACCCCCACTAGGTCCTCTGTCATCCTGTTCCAGGACCTGAACTCTCCCGGCCCCCTGCAGCCACCCCAGAGTCTTCTACTTTGGTGCAATACAAAAAGCACTAAGCAGAATTTGGACTGGAGTTGGTATATTGCACCAAATTAAAATGTATTTTAATGTGCTGATTTTTTTTCCATGAACAATACACAGTAATTAGTAATAAAGTTCACCTGGAACTCTATTTATAAATTCAAACTGACAAATACTTAACTTTTGCATTCATCTTCCTGTTGAAAATTTGTTTTTTTCCTCTAAAACATTTATCTATGCATAAACACTTTTCCTTTGTAAGGAAAACAGGCAGTACTTTGCATGTTCAAAAAAAGTTGACCCAAACTCCGAAGTAATTTGAACATAACTCATATTTGCTCTAAATAGTTGTGTTCCTGTGATCACTATATTAAAGAGCATGTTTTTATAGATAATCATCATTGGGGGAGAGAGCCTTATGTATTAATGCATTTGATTTTTAACACTTGCTATTTTTTTTTAATACTCTGTACTTCCAATATTGAGGATTGGCCTATTTTTTTCTAGTGTTTACTTTTAGAAATATCCTTTCTTCATTGGTGGTGAATCTGTGATGTTATATTAGAAGTTTTGTGTTTTATGGGTCACACATAGCTACATACTTTATATGTTGACATAAGTACCAAAATGGCAAAAAAAAAAAGAAATTAAGATGTATTACATTTTAGAACTCTCAATCTACTCAATAAAGGCAAGAAACTGGCAAAGTATTAAGTCTATAGGACACTAAGATAAAGATGAATCAAATAAGAAATATAAGCAAAAAAGAGGACTATTGGCTCAGAAAAGAAAAGATTATCAGGGGAGTCAGGTGGTAGGTAGTTCAGTGGGTTAAGCACAGGTGGTACAAAGTGCAAAGACCATAAGGATCCAGGTTCAGGCCCTGCTCCCCACCTGCAGGGAAGTCGTTTCACAAGCAGTGAAGCAGGTCTGTAGGTGTCTGTCTTTCTCTCCCTGTCTCTGTCTTCCATTCCTCTTTCCATTTCTTTCTGTCTTATCCAACAAGGATGACATCAATTACAATGACAACAACAATGCAAAACAAGGGCAACAGAAAGGGAAAATAAATAAATAAATATAAAAAGAAAAGATTATCAGAAAAACCATTAGGAAGCAAGAAATGTTTGGATTGAAAATCAGGCAGCAAGTAAGTTAAGTTTTAGTCACCTGAAGAATGGCATTTCAGATTACCAGAGCCATTCATAGAAAGACAGCGGAGCTGAAAACTGAACCGGCCCTCAGAGCCTCAAGCATGAAAATATTTTGTGCACAGCCATTATGCTCCACCTCCAAACCTCTAGCTTAGTTCTTAAATTTAGATTTACCCAGTTTTAGCAAACATCTTCCAATACTGTTAGATGTTGTAAGGAAAAATTCAATTTCAATTTGTTCAAGTGGATAGAGATGCACAGTCACCCTAGCAATATATGCTGAAAAGTTTATCACTCTATCAAATTCTCCCAGAACTTGTGGGGAAAAAAAGCTGAATATTCCCATATTGATTATTACCTGGAATTTTAATTCTATTCCGCTGACCTATTGCCAGTTTAGATCCTTATGTCACCAGACTATTTTCACTTTTTCAATGCCCATTTTCAGTGGAGAAACAATTACAGAATCCAGACCTTCCACATTCTGCACCTTATAATGACTCTGGGTCCATACTCCCAGAGAGATAAAGACTAGGAAAGCTTCCAGTGGAGGGGATAGAATATGGAAGCCTGGTAATTGGATATATGTGGAATTTTACTCCTCTTATCCTATAGTTTTGTCAATATTTTCTATTTTTATTTTATAAATTTAATTAAAAATTAATTTAATGATTGGTATGTTACAATAATGGTACATTTACTAAGGTGTAAACCTATACTCCTAAAACATAAACACTGATTTAATCAATATCTCAGTAAAAATAAATAAATAATAAAAATGTTTAATTTTGTACAAGCTCCCAACTAACTTGGCTATAGTAATAATCAAGTGCCTTTTCAAAGCTCTAAGACCGTTAAGAAAGCTCCCTGATTCTCATTAGCTTCTTCCAACATGAAGTCCCCAAATCTCATTTGCTCTATTCTTACCTTTAGTTTCTTGGTTATTAAACAATTTGTTCTGCTAATTTATATCTTACTGCTTTTCATCCACCAAGTTGCATGACACCAACCTGACTTCCCTGGGCAGAGGACCTCACCAATGTGTCCTGTCACCTCCCCAGAGCCCTGCCCCACTAGGGAAAGACAGAAACAGTCTGGGGGGATGGATACACCCGCAAAAACTTATGTCCAGTGGAGAAGCAATTACAGAAGCCACAACTCCCACCTTCTGCTCCCCATAAAGGAGTCTGCTCCATACTCCAAGAAGGATAAAGAATAGGGAAGCTTTCTAGAAGAGAATAATTTAATTTAAAAGATGGCATACAGAGAAAAAAATGAAGAGAAGAAAACAACCACTACAAGTTCACCACCAGGTCTCTCTTTGTGCATCCATCTACAGAGAGATAAAGACAAATCAGTGCACATATTCTCAGGGTGAAGTTTAGAATGTTATATCTGAGGGTTAAACATGAGAGACGTTGACAGCATTCCCTCACAATTGCTGCACCTGTACCGGTCACACAGGACCTAAGTCAGAACAGAGAGGAACCACGTGCCTCCAGCTCTGGCCTGAGTCTCTTGTTACGTAACTGAATCCACACAGCGTGGGGAGAAGATTATCGCTCTATATCTCTTTCCTTTACAAGGCAGGGCCTCATTGAACATGAACCATCCTCGAGCCGCAAACTACAATCCTTTAGCATCACTGAAGACTCAGTTCTCATGGTTTCCAGCTCTGCGGCAATCAGCCAACACTAGGATACACAGTTGCTTCCATAAAATATTAATATTTCATTGGGAAAAAAAGACTTCCAAGGAAAGATGTTGAAACTCCATATTATTCAGTTCCTAAGAGCTTTATTACTTTCATAATTACACCAAACTAGTAGAAACAATTTACAAATTAGCCAGCCTTGATCATAATTTCAAACATATAATAACACTTTTATGAAACCAAATTTAATGAAAGGAGTTAGGGAGAAAGTAGCAGCATGCCTGACAGCCCACAAATGAGAAAAACATTCACCTAGAACAAATATCTCCATGTTAGAGGCAGTTAGTGTCAAAATACAAACAAATATATCCCTTATTTCTTCAGCGCACACACACATAGAAAGGGTTCTATTTTCTATTTTCTTCCCTATTATGTAAAAAAAAAGGAGGGGGAGAAGAATTAAGACACAAAGAGATTGGTTTCTGAGATGTTATACTTATAAAAATATTTCATTTCCAATAGTCAATTTATTAAATGATTTAGAAACTGGGAAGTTCAAAGGAATACGTGATTGTCATCTGAGTGCTGCAAACGTTAATATTCACATTTACTGGATAAATAAATACCACATATGCTGGATAACATAACTGGTTGGCAGACATTAGGCACGTAGCAGAACTCATAAGATGGGTCATTGTAATCAGAATTATGTATTTAAATCTCCACAGGAGTGTAAAGGTGCTTATTTTAGACTCAAGATTATTCAGTGTTTAAAGTTGAGGACCTGGGTACTTGGGATTATCTCAGTACTTCTTGAATTAATTTCAAGAAAACATTGAAGCAATGTAGAAATTCATCATCAAAATGCATATGTGCTGTCACTTTTTTTTTTAAATTTGTAAGACATGAAAACAGAGTTCAAGCAAAACTTCAATTGAATAACTACCAGGAGATCATCTGCAGAACAGAATATACTTCTGTTCTGCGGAATATATACTTCTGAGTGTATAGTGATGTATTCACTTTTCTTTTAATTTCAAGTAACACACATATTACTGGCATACATTGCAATAAATTGTGATATGGTGACAAGTTCAAATAATAGAAGTTTCCAAGGTATAGATATAGTGTGAAATAGAAAGCATTAGTAAATATGTTTTCAAAACATCATTCGAAGTGACTGAATGTGGTGTATTGCATTAAAATAAAGGATTCTGGGGAAGAATAGTCCAGGTTAGAAGAGAGGATGTCTCACCAATGTGTCCTGGAACCTCACCTCCCTAGATTCCTGCCCCACTAAGGGAAAGATAGAAACAGGAAAACAGGCTAGGAGATGTGGATCCATCTGTCAACACCCATATCCAGCAGAAGCAATTACAGAAGCCAGAACTCCCACCTTCTGCACCCCATAAAGAATTTGGGTCCATCCTCCCAGAGGAATAAAGAATAAGAAAATCTTCCAAAAAAAAAGGGAATAGGACACAGCTCTCTGGTGGTGGGAACTGTATGGAATTGTACCCCAGTTATCTCACAAACTTGTTAGTCATTATTAAATCACTAGTAACATTTAAAAAATATCAGTGAATCTTTGTTATATTTACAATTAAAGACTTCACAGCAGGGAATATCACTGGGAGTACAACCATCCAAAAAACCCTTCAGATTTGTTTATTCAGAGTATGGGAGGAAACCCCACTATTCAGTAAGGGTTCAGCTCCTATATACAAGTCATCTCTGAGCCATCAGAAGCTAAATTTCCAAAAACTATAGGAGTATGCTTTGATTCCAATAGCAGAACCTGATAGCAGTACTCACCATAGTCAATAATACTTGTTTTTGGGAGTCAGGAGGTAGTGCAATGGGTTAAGCACAAGTGGCACAAAGCACAAGGACCCGCGGAAGAATCCCAGGTCGAGCCCCCCGGCTCCCCACCTGCAGGGGAGTCGCTTCACAGGCGGTGAAGCAGGTCTGCAGGTGTCTGTCTTTCTCTCCCCCTCTCTGTCTTCCCCTCCTCTCTCCATTTCTCTCTGTCCTATCCAACAACAATGACATCAATAGTAACTACAACAATAAAAACAACAAGGACAACAAATGGGAATAAATAAATATAAAAACTTGTTTTATACTTATTTGTTTATTTATTTATAAAATGGAAGTATTGACAAGACCATAGGATCAGAGGGTTTTTGCCTGAGCTTGACATCTAATATGCTGGTGACTTAAGTTATTGTCTGGAGAGGTGGTGTCATAGTTGGAAAAAGGGCCAGAAAGCTGGATCAGGGAAGAGAGTAGCTTCCAAATACGGGGAAAGTGTATAAATATTGTTGACTGTAAACCCCATCGATTTAATCTGGTGCCCATAGTCAGCACAGGAGTCTGTGTAACCTCTGCATCTCTAGAGGTCTAATCTGGCACGCGGCGGTCACAGCTGGGAACACTCCAAGCTGCACTGACTTCATCACCCATCATTCTTGGGTGATAGGTAGAGTATGTTATCCAACCTCCCTTTGGAGGATGGAACATTCCCTGCCCTTTGAGGGAAGATCCTTTAGGGGCCCACAAAGGGGTCCATTGTGTTGTTCTTGATGGAGATGAGCAGTGACAGTGGCGAGAGGGATCTGTTAGAGGTCTAGGCCTATCATGTCTGTGTGGGAATCCCAGGACTCCCTGACTAGGGCCCCAGGTGATGGCGTGCCCTGATAGTGACTAAAGAGTCATCATTAAAGTCTGCCAGTCTCTTGCCCTTATTCAGCTTTTGTAGTCCTCACTTTGTCTGACAAGGTAAGTTTTGGAGTGACTGAGAGACGTGCAATAGGAGGGTATCTAGGTTTAAGTAGAAACTGTTTATTAGGTACTCCATGGTATCTTTTTTAGATTTTAAAAATCCACCTAAATAAAGCAAGCCAATCCACAGCCTTTTGAATATTTTTATTTATTTATAAAATAGAAAATATAGACAAAACCATAGGATAAGGCAGGGGTAAAATTCCACACAGTTCCCACCACCAGAACTCCGTATCCCATCCCCTCCACTGGAAGGTTTCCTGTTCTTTATCTCTCTGGGAGTATGGACCCAGGATCATTGTGGGGCACAGAAGGTGGGAGGTCTGGCTCCTGTAACTGCTAAGCTTCTCATGGTGATGCTTATTCTATATTTCAGGAGCAGATTTTCTAATATCCCCAATACTGATGTTTTTAAAAGAATCATGTTTTCTGTGGTTTGTTACGATTTTGTATTATTGGTTTGTTACGATTTTTTCAATTATATTTCTAAAGGCCAGTGTCTTTCTTTTTCTTATTAAAGCACAATAAATACCATTAAATTGATGAAATAGCTAAGTGCAAAAATGTCCTCTGTATTTTGTCCTCTGTAATAACCTCCCTTATACTAGATTGCTTATTTGTTGGCCTTTATTGACAGAAGAAAACACATTTTGTGAGCATGTCAGCCAAAGATAGCATTTATAGCTTCTAAATAATTAGGTATTGATTAATTTCACCAAGAAAATATGGGCCATTTTTTTCAAGTTTGCCTATTCTTAGAGATCATATAATTTCAACTAGAGAAATCACAAAAGAGAGCCTCAACTCTTAAGAGCAAACTCTGGTTGTCTATCTTTCACAATTATGAGTGTGGGCTGCAGTTCTCCCATTGAAAAAGCACATAGTGGTTCTCAGCACTGTTTGACTTCCTGAGTTTTGACTCTCATTTAAGTAGCGTGTGAAGAAAGAGCTTGCTAGATCCTTATATACTTTAAATTTATAGTTGTACATGCACAGGCACATTGATTAAGCAATTTCCAAAATGCAAATTAATTATGTATAACTGGGACAACAATAGCAAAGTACAGATGGTTACTGTAAAATGGGAGAAGGAAGTACTTCCTTTTTTTTTTTTTTTTTTCCCTCCAGGGTTATTGCTGGGCTCGGTGCCTGCACCATGAATCCACCGCTCCTGGAGGCCATCTTTTTCTCCCCCTTGTTGCCCCGTTGCTGTAGCCTCGCTGTGGACAAGGAAGTACTTTCTAAGCAATGAGGCTGAAGGTTGAAGCCAGGCAAAGACTCACTGCCTGATGCAGCATAAACCAACTTCTGTCACTTCAGCCTTTCCCTAAAAGGAAAATCCACTTTATCACCACTGAACTGGGAATAGAGCATGTTAACAATGTTCAGATCAGCATCCATGTCCAATTGTTTCATGGAGTATTTCTACAGAAAAGAAGAGGAGTTTTGGTATAAAATTTCCTAAGTCTTAATATAGTGTACCTTAAATGCAAGAGACCAGCAGGAACAAGACTTAGTATGAGTTCTGAGTCATCTGAACACCTGGCTTATGCCTGATCCTCTCTGTTAGGTCATTTGAAGTCATGCTTTCAAGGTCAGTTCTGTGACATAGTGTTGGTTTTGCCTCCCTACTTATATAATATTTATATTGACACAGCAGGTGTTAGAAAGGAAATTGTGGGGGGGGCAGGTGGTGGCACACCTGGTTGAGCGCACACATTACAGTGCGCAAGGACCCAGGTTCAAGCCCCTGGTCCCCACCTGCAGGGGCAAAGCTTGACAAGTGGTGAAGCAGGGTTGCAGGCCTCTCTCTGTCTCTTCCTCCTCTCTCAATTTCTCTCTCTATCCAACAATAAATAAATAAATATTAAAAAAGAAAGGAAATTATGGGGTCTAAGCAGTGGTACACCCAGTTAAATGTGTATGTTAACATGTGCAAGGAACCAACTTCAAACCCCCAGCTCCTACCTGCAGGGGGAAATCTTCACAAGCACTAAATCTTCACAGGTCTGTAGGTGTCTCTCTTTCCAACTCTTTCTCTCTCTCTCTCTTCTCAACTTCTTTCTGTCCAATCAAATAAATAAATAAGTAAACAAGTAAATAAATGTAAAAATGACCACCAGGAGTGGTGGGTTTATGGTGCACACACCAAGCACCAGCAATAATATGATGGCAATTTTAAAAATGCACAGAAAGGAAATTAATGCTTTATAATCATTTGCTATTTCTATCTTAATAATATTTTGTGTGTTTAAATATGGACACAGATATAAATAGGATCTATTGATACATAATAACTATCCACAACATTCAGAATAGTCTTTTTTCAATCTTTATTTATTTATTTATTTATTTATTGGATAGACACAGCCACAAATCAAGAGGGAAGGGAAGTGATAGGGAGAGAGACAGAGAGACACCTGCAGCCCTGCTTCACCACTTGCAAAGCTTTCCCCATGCAGGTGTGGGCTGGGGGCTCAAACTGGGGTCCTTGCTCATTGTAACATGTGTGCTCAACCAGGTGCACCACAACCCAGCCCCAGAATAATCTTTTTGAAGAAAATGCAAAAAAATCATTTATGTTATACATCACATGATGCACAGAATGTTAACATGTTAACTAGGTTTTCAAAATTTTCTGAACTCTAAAAAGATTAACATGCAACTTGTTGAATTCAAGAATTCAGCAATCATTTTACCAAAAAATTGCAAAGTACAAAAACAGAAAACAAATAAACAAAAAAACCAAAAAACTAGATAACTCCAAACAGAATTGTAAAGCCTAAAACACGGTTTGAATGCAGTTCAGGTTGAGGTAAGAGGCCTCAGAAGTAAACTCACTCAGGTAGAGGCGGGGGCGTCTACACTAGAGATGCAACTACCACTCTCTGCAAACTCTTGAAGAGGAAAGGTTTAGGAAAAATGAAGCACTTCTCAACAAAATAGCAGACTCCATCAGAAAGATAAACATCAGGGTTATTGGGATCCCTGAGAAAGAAGAGAAAGAGAGAGGAGAGATAACACATTCAAAAAAAAATTAACAGAGACTTTTCCATACTGGAATTCTATGTATAAATATGATTGCTTAAATTACTTATTTATTCAAAATATTGAAAAAGTAATGAACTGTTAAGCTTCCGTTTAGGATTCAATCCACTTTGATAAGGACAGTAAACACAGATGATGTAGTGCAGTAAAAGGTAAGGGACTCTTTGTGAGTCCTCTTATATTTTTCACTACCTGAACATTTTCAAAGTCAACACTTGGAGTGTTATTCATATATTCCATGAATTAAGCTTGCTACTGCCTTTGAAACTTCACCTCATATGTCATAGTTATGAATTAAACAAGGGACCATTTCAATTTCTTTTGAAAAATTTATTGTGAGTTTGAAAATGCCTCTGCCAAATGTTCTGCTGCATTCTATGAGGGTGACAGAAACCTAATAATATACAAATGCAGAATATAAATTGAAATAATAAATCATAAGTCATATCATAAGGCATTTGTTTATATCTGCTGAAGGTGACATTGAGCATTTATACAGTCTCCAACACTCACCATAATCTTTGCAATTGTCAGTGTTCTATGTTTTCAGTCAAACAGTATAAAATTATACTTTCGTGATACTTTTTACACTTATGTTTTATCTTGGTTAAACTGTTATAAATAAATGTCCTCTAGGTCCATTTGTTGCAATTGTCAGCGACTGAGTAATTTCTATGACGAAATTCATTAAAATGTATAGAATAAATTTGGTTTAAGAGAAAATTTATTAAATAAACTTATCTGGTTTTATTGCTTTCTTGAGATTAATTTCAGCGCAGATATAATTGGGTCAAATTTCCCACTAATTTTTAAATTTCCTTTGTTCTTTGTGATGAACTACTTTAATTGAAATTTCACAAATAATTACTAACACAGGAATGCTCTCTTTTGCATTGTCGCATATAAATTAAATTCAAATTTTTTGAAGTTTATATTTTTATCATGCTTTATTTTCTTTAGCCATAATGCATTTAACATAAAATAGTTTAAAGCTCATTACTGTGGGGACAGAGTTCGAAGAACAATAATATAGCAACGCTAATGAGACCACCTCCCTGTGAGTCATGCTTATAGATAGTCCAGGCTCAACCTGACGCTGTTGACTGGCTACGGAAGAAGGGCAAATGCAAGAAGAAGACGGATAGACAGTCCAGGAACCAAAGGCTGCCAGAGATTTACAACACTGCACCCGTCAGACATTTTCAGAGCCTTTTGACACTCAACTAATGAAGGACAATTACACAAGACAGAAATTCTCTCTATGACCCTGTAACTATGAAAGTAGAACGATCACTTTTTCTCCTCAACAAACTCATCACTTTCTTTTCCCCAATTCAGCCATAATCCTTGAGACCCATGAAAGAACACTTAGTTGAAGTCCATCCCAGACAGTTTATTCTGTAGCAACGTATAACTTAGAATGACCGAGAAACTCAGCCCTACACTCTGGAACAAGCGTGGACTACCATCATGCTGCCAGCTGGGTCAGCTCTGTGAGCTTCAGCATGTCTCACAGTATCAGTCAGGAAATGCCCCAGGATCCCTACTCCACATTCATTTCCTCACTACATCTTCACCTTTGAAAGACCATCCCTCCCAACGTGCAGTCCATCAGGAGGAATATAATTGCAAAGTCGGTAGCTTTACCATTCTCCAAGGCAAGCACCTCCCACAATAATCTGTTTTCCCTGTGGAGAAATTGTTTTCTTCAGTTTTTGGTTTTCTGTGTGTCTAGTAATAGACATGTGTTGGTAACACAACCATATTTAACTGCTCTATTCACTACCATGTCCTCCCTCTAACTTTGCATGAAATTTTGCTTGGACTTACTGAAAAGTGTGTCTCAGATTTGAGGTTTGGCTATCTGACTGCCTGGGCATAAGCAGAATTTTTTTTTTTTACTTCAAATTTGTTGGAAAAAGGGACATCTTTTCACTCTTATTTTCACATGTTAGGATTTAGTAATTCCCCCTTCTTCAGTTTTCTTTCATAGAGAGTGGCATGACAGATAAAGACTAAGTAACCTTTCATATGAATTAAATAGTGATTTACATGACTACGGGTTAATAGGAGTGCACATAAACACCATTCCCACCACCAACAGACTGTGTCCCATCCCATCCTATCCCCTCCCCCCAACACCACCCCAGTGAAGCCGAACATCCACCCTCACCCTCTCCCAGAGATTTTTACTTTGGTGCCCTACTCCAAACTCAGTCAGATTCTGCTTTGAGTTTCTCTTTCTGTTCTTCTTTCTCAGCTTCTGCTGATGAGTGGGGTCATCCTGTACTCATCTTTGTCTTTCTGACTTAGTTCACTTAACACAATTCCTTCTAGCATGTAACCAGTAAGCATGGCTTCCTTTTGGGACAGCAGTGGGGTTCTAAATGTTTCATTCTAGAATCATACAGAATGTTTACCCAGCTATGAAATATCATAGAAACTTGTTACCAAATAGAAAGAATTGAGTAGATTTTTAAAAAAAAAGATGAGAGATTAAAAGGATTAAATTTGGGACTACTGATCTTTTATACATATTATTTTCCCTTTGACTCTAATGTTATAACAAACTATTCTAGTGTAAAGGAGAAGCGAGAAAATAAGAGGAGAGGAGAGGAGAGGAGAGGAGAGGAGAGGAGAGGAGAGGAGAGGAGAGGAACTTATAGGTAAGGAAATGAAAACTAGAATATGGGATGAAGATATGCAACTACCACAATATAGTTGATTGATCCTCTATTAGAATTCTTAATTATAAGACAGTAAGAGTGGAGTCTATACATGCTATAAATGTTCCTGGTTGTGAATTATTTACATATATAGAACTTGAACCTCACTGGTCTTTTTCAATCAGCATTAGGAACAATGCCAGAGTGGGTAACACCATGGACACAAGGGTGGCATTAGGATCATTTCACTCCTATTTTATCTGTTATCCAATCATGAAATATCTACTTAACAATCTTAAAACTATTTACAAATGCCAACCCTTCTGTCTAGGGAATGACTTGCTACGAAATATTCACTGTAACTGGCACATTTAACTGCAATGACAGTAAAATAAAACTTTGTCTTAATTACTATCTTGTCTCATTTCTCATTTGCTGCACCTCTTTCCAGGAAGGTAAATCACACAGAATCTCCAACCTCAAAAGAGCATTTGAAATGAAAAATGATAATTGATAATTCAGAGAAATGTCTTAGTAGCTTGAAATCAGTTATATAAGTTAGGAGTAGAAAAATGAGGATAGTGGGTTTCCGGAGGTCACTTTGGTAAGTAGTGCTTCTTAGTCTAATACAGATCATGTTAAATGATGACTACCGATATTCAAAGCAAGGCAATTTGAGAACCAGTGGAAGCATCATGGGAATCCCAACACCCGAAACAGTTGCCAGTGTACTGAAGCAAAAGGGATGGAAATCGCCATATCTGAATACCTACAAATATTAGACAACACTTATGAAAATAAGAAACACTGCCGGTTGGCTAGCTGGGAGCTGAGTGGTGGCACATTTGACAGAGAGGACACAGAACTCTGCTTGAGGGTCTGGATTCAGGACTCAAGTCTCCATATGCCCAAGAAAGCACCATGAGTAGGAAGACCATGGAGCAAGTCTCTCTCTCTCTCTCTCTCCTATTAGTGATTCAATATTTATTTACAGGGCAATGAGATAACAGGAGTATAATTCCACAACATACCCACCATCAGCCTTCTGGGTCCCCATTTCCTCCAACTCCAACAGCAGTTCTGCCAAGGTCATAGATATGGGTTGACTATTATATATGTATATATATTTGCCCATTTTTTTCCCCTATGGTTCTTCCCTCTCTTCCTTTGTAAGTCGCACCTACACCTATTACTTCTTCTGAATTTACTTCCTTTTTTTTTTTTCCTCTTCTCTCTCTGGGTCCTGATGGAGTTGGAGCTCAGAGCCCTCTGGTCATCTCCCCCTCTGGGAGTATGAACCCAAATTCTTTATGGGGAGCAGAAGGTGGGAGTTTTGGCTTCTGTCATGGCTTCCCCACTGGACATGGGTGTTGGCAGGTAGATCCACACCCCCAGCCTGTCTCTGTCTGTCCCTAGTGAGGCAGGGCTCTGGGGAGGGGAGGTTCCAGGACACATTGGCCAGGTATTCTGCGCAGGGAAGGAAGTGTATCTTTTTGTCTGTGCCTGCCAGTAACTGTCTCTTTCTGTCTCTCATTTTCTATCAAAAAATAGAGTAAATATAGGGAAAATATGTCCAGGAATAGTGAATTTGTGCACCCAAGCAGTCCTCAGCAATAAACTTGGTAACAAAAAGAAAGACAGCTAAAAAGATTTAAAAGAGTGTATATATATATATATATATATATATATATATATATATATATATGGATGCAGCATTCTGCTAGCCAGAATCAGGTCTTTTTCTTTGACCACAAAATCATCAGCATTATGTATTAGTTATATGTTGTGACTTTGAAGGGGATTCCAAATTAATTTCTTTTGCTCAGATTCCTTTGTCACAGGAATTCCGAGCTCAGCAATGATGATATCAATCAATGCTAAGCACAGGGAAGGTTTCTCTGCTAGAGGAGACAGCTCTTAATGTTAAAACTAAGGGCTTTGTAAACCCAACACTCAATGCCCATAGCTCTTGGATGACTCCTGTTTATAGCAAGTTTAGGGCGACTGCCTGGGCTCAGTGCCTGCACAGCGCCACCACTCCTGTGGTCATTTAGTTTGATTCAGTCTAAGAGACAGAGCGAGACACGATGAGAGAGAAGAAGCAAAGACCATTAGGAAGGACACCTGCAGCACTACTTCACTCAGGGGGGCTTCCCGCCGACTGGTGGGGACGCAGGGCTAGAATTGGGGTCCTTGCACGCGGCAGTGTCTGGACTCCGTCAGATGCACGGTCTGGAGGCCTGTAGGGTCTGAACTCGGCTTATAGTTTTCATTCCAATGAACTGAAGGCCAGTCCAACTGTCTGTTTCTTTTACTTGTGGGTAGAGACAGAGAGACATAAAGAGGGAAGGCATAGACAGAGAGGATGAAGTAGAGACTCCCGCAGCTCTCCTCACTACTCCTGAAGCTTCTCCCGTGAAGATGAGGGCTGAGGGCTTTACACCAAGGCCCTTGTGCGTGGGAACATGTGCATCCAGCCAGACGGGCTGGGCCCACTGCCTGGGCCCACAAAATAAACACTCCTATGGTTGTTTTCGATTCCCGATCATTTTTCTGGAAGATATGAAAATCTCATGCATTGAGAAAAAAATATATATGTATCTAGTGAATAATTTTTCCATTTGTATCTTCTTTTTTTAAAAATATTTTCTTTTCTTTTATTTATTTATTCCCTTTTGTTGCCCTTGTTGTTTTATTGTTGTAGTTATTATTGTCGTTGTTGGATAGGACAGAGAGAAATGGAGAGAGGAGGGGAAGACAGAGGGGGAGAGAAAGACAGACACCTGCAGACCTGCTTCACTGCCTGGGAAGCGACTCCCCTGCAGGTGGGGAGCCGGGGGCTCGAACCGGGATCCTTATGCCGGTCCTTGCGCTTTGCGCCACCTGCGCTTAACCCCCACTTGTATCTTCTTTTAAATAATCTTTCACTTGAATTCTTATTCTGTTTCTTTAACTTTTATACCAATGCCTAAATCATTTTTATTATAAACGTCAATTTGTAAAGTGAAAAATCTTAACAAATGTAAATATAGTGATTAACTTATTCAGCTATGGTAAGAAAACTAAGGTCAATGAGGGGACCAGCCAATGACCAGAAGGAAAAATAAATAATTTAGCAAAAATAAAAGGAGATGGAGAAACAGCTCTACAGGTCGTGTTTCGTCATGCGCAAAACAGGTCTGGATGCTGGCTGGTGTGGGGACATGTCTGCACAGAGGGGACTCTGCTACTGTGGTGCTGGGGCTCGGTGCCTGGTGCTGGGGCTCGGTGCCTGCGCCATGAAATTGAGAGAGGTGGGGGAGTTAGAGAGGGAGAGAGACAGACACCTGCAGACCTGATTCACCTCTTGTGAAGCGACCCCCTGCAGGTGCGGAGCTGGGGGCTCGAACCAGGATCTTTGCAAAGGTGCTTGTACTTAGTACTGTGTGAGCTTAACCTCGTGAAACACCTCTCTCTCTCTCTCTCTCTCCCTCTCTCCTCTTTCTTCCCACTTTTTCTCTCTGAATGAAAAAGCATAATGAAAGTAGGAAAATTGTGCTTGTGTGAAGCCCTGACTGAAACAACGACAACAAAAATCTTAAGCTGAGAGCATACATTCTTCTTTTTTTGTGTGTGTGTGTTTTTTTATTTTAATTTTTTTATATATAAAAAGGAAGCACTGACAAAACCATAGGATAAGAGGGTTACAACTCCACACAATTCCCACCACCAGAACTCCGTATCCCATCCCCTCCCCTGATAGCTTTCCTATTCTTTATCCCCCTGGGAGTATGGACCCAGGGTCACTGTGGGATGCAGAAGGTGGAAGGTCTGGCTTCTGTAATTGCTTAACATGGGCATTGACAGGTGGATCCATACTCCCAGCCTGTCTCTCTCTTTCCCTAGTGGGGCAGAGCTCTGGGGAAGCAGAGCTCCAGGACACATTGGTGGGGTTGTCTGTCCAGGGAAGTCTGGTTGGCATCATGCCAACATTTGGAACCTGGTGGTTGACAAGAGAGTCAACATACAAAACCAAAAACTGTTGACCAATCATGTACCTAAGGGCTGGAATAGTGCAGATGAAGTGTTGGGGGAGTCTCTGTTTTGTAGATACCTAGTAGGCATATTTTAGTTAAATTCCAAAGGGCCTGTGACTATACTAGTTTTTTTTTTCTTTTCATTTATTTTTCTGTCCCTGCGCCTGAAATCTGATATGTAGGTGGATCCAAATTATTGTCTGGATGCTGGAAAAAGGACCAGAAAGCTGGATCAGGGAAGAGAGTAGCTCCCTAATATGGGAAAAGGGTATAAATATTGTTGAGTATAAAACCCAGTGATTTGATAGTCACTATCAGGCCACCCCATCAGCTGGGGCCCTAGTCAGGGAGTCCTGAGATTCCCAAACAGACATGATGGGCCTAGACCTCGAATAAATCCCCCTCTCCATTGTTACCGGCCATTTCTATCAGGAACAACACAACAGACCCCTTTGTGGGCCCCCATAGGACCTTGCCCTCAACTTGAATCAACAATGGTAGAGAATGTTCCATCCTCTGAAGGGAGGCTGGACAACATACTCTATGCTACACCTGAGGAAGACGAGTCAATATCGGGGCAGCTTGGAACATTCCTACTCATGACCACAGATTGTGAGCTCAGATCTAGAGGGATGCAGAGGTCACATTCTTCTTTTATAAGTAAATGAGTTAAGTATTTCCACACAAAGTAGGTAACTGCTGAAAAAGATAGTGTGTATGGACTAAGGCATTTAACTGGCATGAAGTCTCAGCGATGAGTTCATGTCACACTCCAGGGAAGAAAGTGAGCCTCACTTTGAGCACCAGCAGATTGGACTGACTTATAATAAAACTAGGAAGATGATCTGTAGACCTGACAATCTGCTGAAAATAGATGCCTATAGCTTGCAGTGGAATCTACAAATAGAACACTAGTGATGAACTAAATCAAGATAAAATTCGAAAGGAAAATGCATGAGAGATCATAAGACCTACTGTACATTTAGAGAGTGACAGAGGACTAAGTATAATAAAGTCGTGAAACCCTAAGGAAAAGCACATACTGAACAGTAACCTCTGTAGGATAATGAAAGCTAGTAATGAAACATACAAGCCAAGGAGTTATGGGTGCAAACGCACAGATAAGGACACATTACTGTTTTGGCACCATTCTTTACAGATTTGTTTGTACTTTCACGGGGAATAGTCAATCTTGCTATTTGGTTGTATAAATGAAATATCACTTTAATCTGTTTTTAAAATATTGATTTGTAGCAAATATATTTTCTACTACCCTTTATAGTTTTTGGAAAATAGAATTTGGAATATAAAAACCAATAGTGCTGTTACTTGTTATAACAATTGTATGAGAGATTAATTCAAGATTAATAGTAGTATTCAAGGGAGGATTAGATTTTATAAAAATAATTGTTTATCGATTTATTTTGATTTAACTTCATAAAATAACCACCTGAAATCTTTAGTTCAAATGAATACATTAGGAGCTCTTCCCACAAATCATATGGACTTCTAGTCTCTTTTCATTTTTAAAACAATATTTTAAAAATATAAGATAGACCTTTATTCAATTTTGAATATTTTCCAATTTGGTTAATTATCAGTGACATTTGCTACACTATTTTACTTTCTAATGCCATCATAAGAAAATTGTCAGTTGCTTCTCAGTTCCTGCTGTATAAAACTTCTGTTTACATAAGACAGTACTAACTTGGCATTTGAAATTAGCACTCAGATGTTTAACATAATTTTCTTTGCATTGGGAGGGGGGAGGAATACTACATTGCATGTTGCGTATTTTCATTTCTCAGTCTCAAAATTAAAATACAAAACCTTACTCCATTTTTCTTGGAAAAGTTGTATAAATAGTTTCAATAATCTTGGAGTTTATAAAAATTTTTTTCTGGAAAAATTTACTCTGAAAAGTTCAACGTCATGTATATGTCAGGATAATCTTAATCTTAAAGCTTATTTGAAAGTTTTTTAACATTATTTTTTTTCTCTTATTGGGGAATTAATGTTTTACAGTGATCAGTAAAGACAATAGTTTGTACATGCATGATATTTTCCAGTTTTCCATATAACAACCTAACTCCCTATATGAAAGTTGATAGTCAAAATTTGGCACTGAATTTTTGGGTCACTAGCTCTGCTTTTTCTTAAGAATTTTAAGAGTTTAGATAGTAAATTTATTTCTAATATCAGGCTATACCTGGCACTTTTTAATTATTACAATGTGTAGAGGAAAAACACTACCCAGATTTGAATAATTACTAATTATTCAAATTATTGAATAATTACTAATTATTATGTGCAGGTTGGTTTATAATGTAATAGCCATAGTCCTTATTTACAATAAATGCTCATGCTTGATCTAATCTGCACAGCCTGGATATATCACAGCACAAACATGATCTCCATTTTTTAAAAATAAGGAACAGTGTAATTTTAAGTAATTTTCCTGAGGTTACAGGTTAAGAGCAAAGCAAAATTTCAAATTAGCATATGGGATCACTAATCTGATTCCTGGTCATAACAAGTATTTCAGCAGTGCATAGGTGCTGCTTAACAGAGCCAGCAATTGTGATCGCAAGTCACCGCCTTCTAAGCTGTCATACCTGCCATACTGTTTTCTTAAAATGGCTTCATTCAAATTAACAGTATTGTAATTTGAATTGCGTTAAAAACGCAATTCATAATTGTTTACTGGGCCTCCCTCAGCTTTGCTTCCTAAAGGGGATGCAAACTGGGATTTCTTGCATTAAAGTCCTGCTCGGCTCTCCCTATACTACTTTTCTCTAGACAATGGCCACCAGCCACAGCGGCTACCAGGAGCCTCCCCATTGACCACGTACTGCCTCTAACTGGAGGTCACAGCAACATCTGTCCTTTAGTTCAAGGGCACTTTTCATATGAATAGTCTGTTGATAAAATTTTACTCCTATTCAACAAATATGGATGAATACTCTATTTAATTGACTGTTGTTATTTCACTAAACATACTGGGAAGAGAGAAACCAGAGAAATTCAAACAGTCTGATGTGTGGTATGTTTTTCTTCATTGTGCAAATTCAGAGAACATTGTGAGACGTGATTTCTACATCTAATGAATGGATGATGAGTAGACGGTTGATTATTGAGTTTGGATCTGAATTCTTCTTCAAGACATATTTATCACCCTTACACCACCTTGTTTCATTAATATCAATCAAAATTAATCCACATAATACAGGTATACACACATCATTGTGTGTGAGGGTGTGTGTGTGTATGTGTGAGTGTGTGTGTGTGAGTGTGTGTGTGTGTGTCTCTTTGTGTGTCTGTGTATGAGTGTGTGTGTGAGTGTGAGTGTGTGTGTGTGAGTGTGTGTGTGTCAGTGTGTGTGTCTCTGTGTGTGTATGTGTGTGTCTGTGTGAGTGTGAGTGTGAGTGTGTGTGTGTGTGTGTGTGTGTGTGTGTTTCCTTAGGATCTAGGCTAGGGAGAAGAGTGTTTTGCAGAAAACAGAAAGATTACACATACACCAACAACTGTATTTGCTGAAAACCATGAATCCCCCAATTAAAAACATGATATAAACTAAAAACAGATTCCTGGTGAAAACAATAGCCATATGAAATGACAAGTGTTGAAGAGAGTGCAGAGCAGAGCGGGCTGTGGTCCAGTGCTGGTGGGAATGAGAGCCGGGGCACACACGGTGTGGAGAGTCTTCAAACAATTAAAGTGAGCAGGCCCTGTGGTCCAGCAGGACCATTCTTAGACATATATCCAAATACAAGGGGAAAAATCATTGAAACTGATCCATGCGCTGTTCACAACATCTACGGAGCAGAAATAACATAAATGTACACACACAAAACCCTGGCGCCCAACAACAGATGAATGGAACACTATGGTCTATTTACACACTCTGCTACTAAGAATGATCAGCCCGCTTCTCTGACCCCTCATGGGTGGCACTAGAAGGAATTATGTTAAGTAAGATTAGTCAGAAAGACAAAGATGAGTTCCTGATGGGACGGACACCCAACCAAAAAGATCTGTGTACACCTATGTTCATAGCGGGACATTCATAATAGCTAAAACCTGGAAGCAACCCAGGTGCCCAACAACAGATGAGTGGCTGAGAAAGCTGTGGTATATTTACAGAATGGAATACTACGTAGCTATGTAGCTATTAAGAACAGCGAACGCATGCAGGGACCGGCATAAGGATCCTGGTTCGAGTCCCCGGCTCCCCACCTGCAGGGGAGTCGCTTCACAGGCGGTGAAGCAGGTCTGCAGGTGTCTGTCTTTCTCTCCCCCTCTCTGTCTTCCCCTCCTCTCTCTATTTCTCTCTGTCCTATCCAACAACGACGGCATCCATAATAACTACAACAATAAAGCAAGGGCACCAAAAGGAATAAATAAATAAATATAACAAAATAAAGAAGAACAAAACAACAAACAACAATGAAGAGCAGCAGGCAGATGGCAAGGCCTGGTTGCCAGAATGGGATTTAGCTTGTACTGAGTTTGATGCATTATGTCAGTGCAAGGACAGTGGGGAAGGAGAAAAAAGGGATGGTCCTCATCCTCATTCATGGCGATGGGAAAGGGCCTAGGCTGCAGGAGACCATGTCTGGCAAACACATTCCATGAGAAGTGGAGAGGGTCCACCTACGTGTCAACAACTGGACTACGGCTGTTGTCCCATCCTGTTGCTGAGGTGGTCTGGTGTCGGGCTGCACCGCGGAGAAGAGAGCGGACGTCCAGAGCAAAGGGGTACACAGATCTTTATTATAGGATGGGGGGGAGGTTTGGTTCAGACCACGTGGAGCCAGCCGGCAATGGCCGACCACGGGGGGAGAGCAGGGAGCGAGACCTCAGAGAGGGAGAGCCGAGAGCCCAGAGAGCGAGAGGGGAGGGGTGAGGGGGCTTTTTAAATTGGCGACAACCAGGGGTGCCGTGTAGGGCCAGGATTGGTTGAAAGGGGGCACTCTAGGATTTAGCGAGGCATAGAAAAACCTGGGGGTGGAGACTGCATCAGAATAACTCCTCAGCAACACCATCCGATAAAGTAGGAAAAGTACGATTGTATTGTTTATGGCAAAAAAAAAAAAAAGTCACACCCTAATTCTTAGTTGAAGCATAGGCTACAGTTAGACATGACATTAGAACTTATGCAGAAATTCCAAATCATATCAAATCTGAACCAAACTATCTACCTGGTACAGTGGTAATAAGTATGGTCCCTTCAGTGTATTAGTTGCTAACTGAAAAAAACAAAAGCTTTTTCTTTTTTTTAAATATTTATTTATTTAATTTATTTATTT
>NC_080179.1:2360528-2378028 GCF_950295315.1 Erinaceus europaeus
AGTTTACTCATTAGCAAGGCAAAAGTTAAACGCTTCATGGTGATGCTGTCAGAAGAGATGAAGAGATGTATCTTACTTTCTTTCGTGTAATTGGTTAAATCAATAAAGTGATGGAGGGAAGTGATGTAGGAGGTATGAGAGTAGGGTGTCTAAGCTGAATTAATAAATATTTGATTAGAAAAATCAAATGGGTTCTTTAGGTTTTTCTATTAGATTGCTGAGCTAAATAGTTTGAAATCTAATCACAGGGAACGAGTAAAGACTTTGGCTTTGATGTATACAGTTGCCCCTAGCTTATAAATATGTGTTTACACGTACTCAGTACCCTAGTTTTTTTTAAACCCTCACTAAAATTTACACATTTTTAATAGTTACTCATAACTAGCACTAACAAATTTATGTTGATGTATTTTTGAACACACCCATAATTGGATTCTTTAAAATGAAAAATGAACAGGAAAGGATTTTCAGAAACTATGCATAACTCAATGTCTTCATGAGCACATATATCTTTTTCTAGAGGGAGTGTGAGTTTTTCTTACGTTAACAGAAATTTAAATGTATTTATACATTCATCTCTATTATTCTAATAATTCAAGTTCGGCAATACCCTTCGTAGAGGGAAAAGGAAACAAAGAGAGTAAAATTCATATAAGACGTGAGAATAGTTTTATGAGTCAGAAGTAAATGAGAAATTGCTCTCAGGGATCTTAGAACACAGCAGAACTAAACTGTTAAAAAAGAGTTTGCATCGTTTAGAACAGAATTACCAGATTTCCAGGAGACATGGCTATGGGTTAGCAGCGAACAGAACAGACTCTCCCCAAAACAACAAATACCCACAACTGTGGGTCTGAAGGAACCTCACCAACTACAGCCTGCAGCTAAGACATCCATCAGCAAGGGCACTGCAGCCTCCCTGGGTGTTTCTGTCAGAGTGTGGGGTGAGAAGGGCACAGGACTGAGAGCAAACACACAGAGGCTGACAGCTCCTGTAGTGCGTGGAACCATTTTCACTCGATGTGCAGACAAGGAATGCAGGCTTTAAAAAATATATATTTATTTATTCCTTTTTGTTTCACTTTTTTAAAAATTTATTGTTGCTGTAGTTATTGATGTCATTGTTGTTGGATAGGACAGAGAGAAATGGAGAGAGGAGGGGAAGATAGAGACCGAGAGAGAAAGACAGACACCTGCAGACCTGCTTCACCACCTGTGAGGCGACTCCCCTGCAGGTGGGGAGCCAGGGGCTCGAACCGGGATCCTTAAGTTGGTCCTTGTGCTTTGCGCCACCTGCGCTTAACCCACTGTGCTACCGCCCGACTCCCCCTATGAACTTTTAATCCATGATCTTGGGGGTGTTGACTTACACAGGAAAGGAGACAGGTTTTGTTTTGTTTTGTTTTGTTTTTACCAAAATCACGCTGTTCCATTGCCTAAGGCAGACACTCATGAAGGAAATTAGCAGCAGCTGTAGGCTAAGCGGTCAATTGAGCCCTGATTCTCTGAACATGGCAAGAGCTGAGCAGCAAACTGACGAGGCTTGTTGTCAGACTGAAATCCTAGAGAGACCATATATGCACACCGCACAGAGTCAAAGAAGTAAAAAGAAGCAGAACCTCTCCCCCCATTTCCCCAGCAGATAAACAGAGAGCAGACCAATGTTCACAACTATAGCACCACCTATTGGCCAGGAATAACCAGCACAATAAATGTGTGAACAGAAAAGTTGCAGAAACAAACTTCCAGATAAGGCAAAACAGAAAGATAGAAATGAAACAAAAGCACGCCAAGAAATTATAGACATAGAGGGCCTGTCACTGAAAGACCACAGAAAGCTCATTTGGAGGACTTTCCAAGAATTTTAACATAATATGGAGAAATATATTCAGGAGTTGAAAGAATATTACACTAAGCAGTTAGGAAACACCAGAGTTCCAAACAGAGTTCTCTAAGAAAATAGAACACATGAACAAAGAACTTTAATCGGAGTTTACTAAGTTCAACAAAAAGAAAAGGAACAACCCCACAAAAAAGCAGGCAGAAGATATGAATAGACAGTTCTCTAAAGAAGAGCTACACAAAGACCACAGACATGTTCTTCAATTTTATTAATACATTTATTTTTACTATAAGATGAAGGATATTTAATCACATCATACAGTCTCTGTATAATAATGGAAAATGCAATTTGGAGGATGAAAACAAAAATAATTCTAGCAACTAGTCTGTCATTGCAACACAATCTTTAAACAATCACTTTTGTTCAAAACGCCGCTTGTTCTACACATTTTAAATAGCACAGTCAAGTCTATAACTATGCATAGATATGTATATGGATTTATTCATTTATATTTTATTAGGGGGTTGTTTACAGTAAAGTTGTTGACACATGGGTAAAATTACTCATCTTCTCATGATAGGTGTCCACCATCACGTGTCAGGACCTCCAAGGACTCTCTCCCCCACTTCTTACATGACCTTTTTCTTCAAGTCCTTTGTTTTCGTACACCAAATATACAAAATCCAGTTCAAAGTTTTTACTTGGTGTTTCCCCCTTTTTTGTTATAGTTTCTTAAACTCCAACTATGAATGACATTATCCCATTAATCATCCTTCTGATTTTGGCTTAACTCATGTAGCAGGATTCCTTCAAGTTCCATTCAAGATCAGGCAAAAGAGACGAATTCATCAATTTTTACTCTTTTTAAAAATTGTATTAATGATTTAACACTGATTTACAAAATAATGAGATAACAGGGGTATAATTCCATAATGTTCCCAACTCCATGGTTCTGTGTCCTCTTTGCATTGTGGGAAACTGCAGTAGTTTTCCAAAGGTCACAGATATGGGTTGACTAGTTATTGAGTAGATAGAGTGTTTGAAGGAAGTGAAGTAGGGGGTATGAAAAGAAGGTTTCTAGGCCCAAGTAGTAAATATTTGATTAAACAATTCATGGTGACTTCTTTAGGCTATTTTACTTGATTGCCAAGCTGAATAGGTCTAAGTCTAATCACAGAGGACTCTTGAGCCCTTTTGCTTTGAGATATATAGTTCCCCCTAACTTACGGATATGTGTGTACATGTACCCAGTTTCTCAGGCTCTAGCCTGTATGTAGGATCTGCAACTTCTGCACCACAAAAACAAACAAACAAAAATTGGTCTGTACTCCCAGAAGAGGAAATGCTCAGGAATAAGAACTAAAAAGCTGTTTCCTGCCATCAAGTCTGAATATGAATCACACTTGGAAAGCTATTTATTTCACGAATAGCGTGGTGATATTAAACTACTCGCTTTCTACCACCCCCAACAATGAGCCACTGAACTGTCAATAACTTTGCTAAGCTTTTGTGTGTGTGAGCTCCTGTGTGCAGGCACACAAGGCAAGTGTAGACTGAGAATCCATCTTCAGTCAAGAGATAATGACCCTGGAATCTTAATTATATATTTTTTTCTTTTAATTTGAAACTTCAGGCATATAAAGTCTACTTTGAATTACTTCCTCTCTTTATAGTTGGTTTATAATTGTTATATGTATGAAAATTGCTGGCTACTAACATTCATTATTTAGTTTTCTTTAATATGTGAAACTAAATTAGATGTTCTTTATTGAACACATAGATCATTGACTCAGATTGTGCAAATTACCTCTAAAGTTTATAGTATGTAAATAGAATGGTTTTTAGTCAATAATGGGTCTTTATATTGCTTTTCTTTAATCTTTAAAATAGTTGTTACAGCATATATATATGTGTGTGTGTGTGTGTGTGTGTGTGTGTGTATCACATGTGTAATAAAGCCTCACTCATTTTTTAATTTTATGCAATAGATTAAGATATGTATTAGGACTTGAATAAATCTATGGCATGTATTTGCTAAGAAAAAAAGACAAAGAAAGACAAATACTGTATGATCTGAATTCTGTACCATAAAAAATGCAAACAGAAAGTGAAACTTTGAATGCAGCATATTTCACTGAAGGAAAGGATTCTGGAGAAGGGCAGGGAGAAGGCACTGGGCCTTGGTGTTTGGTGTCGGAAAATGAAGCTAAGGTAGGAGTGAGACAGTTCAGCACTCACCTATCATCGAGGGGAGGGTGATGAATTGCACTGATCGTGATCGGTCAACAACCGTATGGTAAATGGTAAATCAGAAACCCCTCAATAAAGGATTTCAATCTGGGGTGGTGGGGAGGGTTTGCTATAGCAAGAATTAACATCATCAAATAGACTATTCTACCCAGAGCCATCTATTAATTGAGTGCAATCCCTACCAAGACCCCACAATTTGTTTAAAGCAAGAGAATAAGAGACACCATAAAGTACTTAATCAAATATTTTCTACTTAGACCTAGATACCCTCCTCATTTGCTTCCTAGTTCACTTCCTTCAATCCCTCCAAGGCTAAACTTTTCAGACAAAGTAAGTACTACAAAAGCTGGATTAAGGGAAAGAGACTAATGATGGCCCTTTTGGTCATTACCAGACCACCCCATCATCTGGGGCCCTACTCAGGGAAGCCTGGGATTCATGTATATATATGTATATATGATGGACCTAGACCTCTGACAAATCCTGCTGTCCACCATCACTGGTCATCTCTATCAGGAACATCATAAACTCTCTTATGGGCCTCTCCAGGATCTTGCCCTCAATGTAGAGCAACAATGGTAGGGACTGCCCCACTCTCCGAAGATTCTCTGATTTTCTAAGTCAGTGTGATCAGGCTTCCATTTCATAAAAATTAGGAACCAAACGAATTCCAACAGAAACACATGAGAAGCAGGTGTTACTACTCGCAGGTAAGCTGGAATATGATTCTCAGAAATCATGAATGAGTTTCTTAAATTAAAAAAAATAGACAAGGAAAGTAAAAAGTAATATATATATATATATATATATATATATATATATACTCATGTTGAATATACTGCTTAGTGAAAAAATAAAATTCTAGACTGAAATAAGGTCTTTAGTTTATAAATAGAACTATCTATGAATGGCAAATAACAACAACAACAAAAAAGCAGGAAGAATTGAAGGAATGAAGGAAGAGAAGAAGGGAGGAATGAAGCCAGACTTTTTTCCCCTTACTTCTGCATCCATTTCGGGTGGCCCACTTCCTAACAAAGTCCCCAAAGCTAGATGTAGACCAGGTCCCATGAGATGGGGCATATGCTCATATGTATCCATAATCCCAAAGGGATAAAGAACAGGAAAGCTGTCAGGGGAGGGATGGGATATGGATTCTGGTGGTGGGAATTGTATAGAGTTGTACCCTTCTTATCCTATGGTTTTTGTCAATGTTTCCTTTTTATAAATAAACATTAATTAAAAAAGAAAATTACCCAGCTGCACCTTTTCTCACAGTTTTGTAAAATTAAAACCTTTCTACTCTAATTTAACTCACCATCTCCATCCTTCCTCTCTCTCCCCTCATCCTGGGATTAATTCAGTACATTTTTATCATTTTTATTAATGATGCATTACATAGCCTTACAGCTATTTTTTTTTTACATTTAGAGCTAGAAAGAGAGAGACAGAGAGAAGAAACAACACAACACAACACAACTTCACCCTCCAGATAGTACACACAATACTATGACTACCATCCCTAAGTCCTTGCCACATTTTGATTTGACTATTCATGATGAGATGTGGTGGTCCCGTTTCATTTTCTGCATGTAATCACCCAGTTTTCCCAACAAAATTTATTTTTTAAAAACCTCTCTTGGGACTGGGTGGTGGGGGACATGAAAAGCACTTCAATATCCTAGTTCTTAGGTATTTTCAAATTAAAATGATGACATCATTTCACTCTTATCAGTGTCCAGAATAATGGAAAGAATAGTTACAACATCAAATGTTGTAAAGATATGGACAACCGAATCCTCGTTATATTGCTGATAGAATTCTAAAATACAAGAGCTGACAGGATGCACACCTTGGAGAGATCACACTGGTTTGAGCCCCTGGCCCCTGGCCCCAGGGTGAGCCTACAGTGAAGACTCATGACCACTGGAACAGCGCTATTTCTCCTCTCTATATTTCTCTTTCCCTTTCTCTCTTTATGTATTCACTCTTTTTCTATAAAAAAAAAAAAATCTACCTGGAGCCATGAAGTTAGGCAGTCACTAAATTCCAGTGATATCACCTTGGTAGGGGAAAAAAATTAAATGGCAAAGTCAATCTGAAAATTTTCCTTTTAAAATTAAACATACAACTATGATTTATCCAGGAAATTAAAGTTTTGATCATTTTGTAAAAATGTGCTCTTGCACAAATCCTTGATGTGAATGCAGTTAAGAACAGATGAAAGCCTGGGATCTGGGCAGTAGCACAGAAGGTTAAGTGCACATGGTACAAAGCACAAGGACCGGAGTAAAGACCCCGATTTGAGCCCCCAGCTCCCCACCTGCAGGGGAGTCGCTTCACAGGCAGTGAAGCAGGTCTACAGGTGTCTGTCTTTCTCTCCCCCTCTCTGTCTTCCTCTCCTCTCCCCATTTCTCTCTGTCTTATCCAACAGCAACAGCAATAACAATCACTACAAGGGCAACAAAATGGGAAAAATCCAGGAGCAGTGGATTCATAATGCAGGCAGAGTCCCAGCAATAACCCTGGAGGCAAAAAAAAAAAAAAAAAACCAGATGAAAGCCTAACATATAATAGCCCAAACCCAGAAATAACACAGGTACACTTCAGAAAGTGAATAAGAAAGTAAACTACAGTAGATACCACACCATAGAATGCAAGTCAGTAAGCAGAACAAATCATATGAATTTCAAGGTTGCCATGAAGAATTTCAATAATCCTGCTCACGTGCTGTTAGATATCATTAATCTAAAATTTTGGTGATGCAAATATTTAAATAGAAAATAGATTCATGGTCCCTAGAGGCAAGAGACAGTGAAATTGAAGGGGTAAAAATTATGACCTAACAAGTATATATACATATATATTTGTCTTTATGGTTATTGCTGGGAGGTCGGTGCCAGCACTACAAATCCACTGCTCCCATGGCCATTTTATCCATCTTATTGGACAGGACAGAGAGAAACTGAGAGAGAAGGGGGAGACAGAGTGGGAGAGAGAAAGACACCTGCAGACCTGCTTCACCACCTTTGAAGCGTCCCAGTTGCAATTGGGGTGAGGCAGGAAACTGCTAGTGCTTGCTTAGTACTGGTTATGCTTAACCAGGTATGCCACCACCTGCCTATGGCCCCTCACCCCCGTACTATACTTTACTTTTGTAAGGTTTCATCACTGGGGAAAATTAGGCAAGGAATATATAAAAATTTTCTGTATTAATTCTTAAAATCACATCTGTAATTATACTTATGTCAAAATAGTTTAATTAAAATCTTGAACTTAAAAGTTTTGAATAAAAATCAGTTTATTTCTGTATGTTAAAATAAAACATTTAACAAAATGAATTTATTAAATTCATTATTAGTATTTTAACCATTTTTTTAAACTATCTTCTTTTCAAAGACACAGTAGGACATTTTTATATCTCATTTAAAATTTACAACTCAATTTGAGAGAATAATTTCAATTTCAATGCATGTCACTTCTTATCATAAAATTATCTTACCCATCTCTTTTGACAGACTATTTTCAAGAGTGATGTTTTCTGTATCCCTGATACCTAGAAGCAGATAGCATTTAGCATAATCACAATGACATTATATTGAATGACTGAGTAAATTACCAGTTGTCAAGCCAATATTCCAACCAGCAGAAAATTATTAAACTCCTGATATCATTAGAGATTAAACAAAATAGAAGCATACAGTGCAATTTTCCATTTACTTTCTTTTCATTTTACTATATTTGATTGTTTAATGTGGTCATTATTTGATTCATTCTAACTCGTAGCAATCTCTACACAATTAATCCTATTCAACAGCGACTCATCATCTCATTGCTCTGTGAATTGTTGTCAAGGTTATCTTTGAGGCTCCCTATCTGTACCATTCCTAGCACCTTTTTGTTCTTTATTTCTACTTTTTTTTTTCCTGAGGAAAACAGAGTGGATTTGAGAGAGAGATAGAGGGAAAGAGAGATACCCGCAGCGGTCACATCTTATGAAAGTTCCTGTCTTGCAGATGTGGACCAGGGATGTGAATCCACATTCTCATGCTTGCTTTACTTTGTAGAGTAAATATTTTAGCTTCATTTTATATATGTTATACCTTGAAATTTTATATCTAAATTGATATTCTAGCTATAAAATAATTTAGATAAAATTGATATAGTAATTTAATTTTAAAGCCACAGGAATTTCTTTTATAAAAAATATTTTATATTTTTAGTGTGAAATTCTTGGACTCAACTTCTAAAATATCTCAATGAGTAAAAAACCTGTCTCGACTACACATGGAATTAGTATAAAAAGTTAGCTATGAGGGCGGGGAAGTTGGGAAGTTGCTATCTGAGAACACAGCTATTTCAGTCTATTTGCATTTTTTAAAAGAAATCTCATGTTTTCCTGTCACATCTGAATTTAGAGACGTGAATAAAATATACACATTTTAGACCAAAAGTGAATTTATATCATGCAGGGTTAATTAGAACATGAATTCTGGGCTGGTAAGATAGTACATTTTGATAGTAAGATGCTTTGCCTGCAGCAAGTGACCCTGGCTTGAACAGGGCTCCCACCACTTCTGAAGGAATCTCTGGTACTGTGTTCTCTTGGGCTCTCTCTCTCTGCCTTCCTGCCCCTCTGACCCTATCTAAAACTGAACATGTACTGATGGCAAAAGAAGTGGTCAAAAGTTTACTGTGCATGTATTTGAAGCCAGATTTTCGAATGACAAAGTTGAGCAGCACTGACTTTAAATGTTTTTTGTTTTGTTTTGTTTTTTATCTTTCTCCTCCTTGCCTCCAGCTTTGGCTATACATTGAAAGACAAGAGAGAAATGTAAGTAGTTTGCTCAGAATTTTGGAATCAGTGTGATCACCTCATCAAAATCACCACTATCATAGACTAACTGGCACCAGGAAACTTTTGGAGAGATTTGTTGTTATTGTTGTTGCATAGGGAAATGGATTTAAATCTTTTAGTTACTTTTAACTTGTGATTTTTTTTCTCTTTTCAATTTGACCATCCAGATATGTTGTTCCATTGTTCATTCATTAGTCTCTCTCTGTATTTATCTATCTCAGGTATATGTTGAGTTATTCCACTACAATAGGACTTCAAGAGACCATGCATTTGAAAGTTTGTACACTCCCTCCCCAGAGCCCTCTGCTTGGGGAGACAGGGCGCAAAATGAAACATGAACTAGACATGATGCATCAAAGCAAAGGACTCTGGGGAAGGAGGAAGAGGCAGCAGAGGAAGAAAATGTTGGGGGCCTATTGCATAATGAAATACATATAAATATATGCCCATCACAGAAATTCAGTAGGTAACTCTCAACAGGAATTCTGAAGATGATAACAATTATGAAAAGGGAATGAACGGCAGAGATCAGGCTGGAGTTGTGAATAATGTGTTCAGTGAGAACCCTGGAAGCCAGCAATACTAAAGAAATTTGAAATCAAATCAAGAACAGAAATAGAGACTAAATTGTAAATCCTAGTCATTACTATACATTTCAGTGTACATACATATACCTCAGATAGATAAACATTGAAGGAAACTAATGAATGAGCAATGGAACGACATATCTGATGGGCAGATTGAAAATGGAAAAAAAAAAACAAGTTAAAAGTAACTAAAAGATTTTTAAGAAGTAAATGATGAGGCATATCCCCAGAAAGTTTAAGATGTGACTGTGAGACACTGGTAACATTGGAAATAAAAAAGAAAACCACACTCACACACTATAAATATATGTGTGTGTGTGTGTATTTGTCTAAATATTTTAGTGATGCATGTCTTACTTTTGGATGAAATAAAATATGTAACTTTTCATTCATAATTTATTCATAATGGCCATGAATGAAAAGAAAAAGGAGATCTGTAGACATATTTAACTTTATGCTATCCTTGGGCCTTTTCATAATAACTAAACATTTTATTTTATTATATTATTATTTATTATTATTATTATTATTATTATTATTATTATTTCCTCTAAGTTTAGAGCTGGGGCTCGGTGCGGTGCCTGCATTACAAATCCACTGCTCCTGGAGGCCATTTTTCCCATTTTGTTGCCCTTGTTGTTGTTGGTTAGGACAGAGAGAAATGGAGAGAGGAGGGGAAGACAGAGAGGGGAAGAGAAAGACAGACACCTGCAGACCTGCTTCACCACCTGTGAAGTGACTCCCCGGCAGGTGAGAAGCTGGAGGCTTGAACCGGGATCCTTGTGCTTGGTACTATATGCGCTTAACCCATTGTGCTACCACCCGATCAACACCCCCACCCCAGTATTTTTATTTTTAACATGTAGTTCCATATATGTATATTTCTATAGCTCATATATACCTTTCAGTAGCAACTTATTAAAACATAAATATTTCAATAGCAAAATCATGATTTGGGGGCTTAGACTTAAAATAAATGTGTATTCAAATCTTAGTTTGATGTGTAGAACTCCTAAATTTATCATTCAAAGTGGAGGAAGTGACAGGCATAGTTTTACTAGACAGGGATTAAGAAGGTCATTTTCATAGCAAAGACCAGGAGTCCCATGTCCCACTGGAGCATATGCCGCCTGTTGTGTCTAGAACAAAGTTGAGGGCAGTGCACTGTGCCCTACTCAGTGAACTGAGCAAAAACCAGCTTTTTTTTTTTTTCTGTCTGTTTTTTTGGATAGACAACAAGTAATTGAGGTGGGAGGGGGGAGAAAGAGAGAGAGAGAGAGAGAGAGAGAGAGAGAGAGAGAGACCTGTAGGCCTGCATCACTTCCACAAGTGGGGACTAGGGCTTGAACCCAGGTCCTTGTGCACAGTAATGTGTACACTGAACTAGGCATCCCTCCACCTGACTGAAAGGCTTCAGTATTCGTCTATGAGAAATAGAAACAGTTAACCCAATAAAATTGTGGTGGTGATGTGCTACGTTATTAACATGCCATTAGTTGTATGACTTTAAGATTATTTTATTTCTACAAATATTTTATTTATTTATTTTGATGAGAGAGATACAGAGAGTGTGAGAGAGACAGAGAGAGAGAGAGAGAAAGAGAGAGAGAGAGAGAGAAAGAGGTGCACTGCACAGCTCTGGCTAATGTTAGTGCTGAGGATTGAACCTGGGATCCTGCCGCTTCAGCCATGAGTGTGTTTTGCATAACTACTATGCACCTCCCAGACCTTTACAATTACTTTTAACACACATCATAAAAAAATACAAACCTTAAGTGCGTTTGCATTGATCTTTTGAAAATGATATCAATAAACACATTTAAGCATTAAAATGTTATAGCTTCATGACGTAAATACGTTATTTTATTGTTTGCTAAATCTAGTCTTTGAAAAACACTCATTTTGGGAGTTGGGCGGTGGTGCAGCGGGTTAAGCGCATGTGGTGCAAATCGCCAGGACCTGCGTAAGGATCCCAGTTCGAGCCCCCGGCTCCCCACCTGCAGGGGAGTCGCTTCACAGGCAGTGAAGCAGGTCTGCAGGTGTCTGTCTTTCTCTCCCCCTATCTGTCTTCCCCTCCTCTCTCCATTTCTCTCTGTCCTATCCAACAACAACGACATTAATAACCACAACAATGTTAAACAACAAGGGCAACAAAAAGGAAAAGAAATAAATAAATAAACTAAAAGAATTTTTAAAAAATCATTAAAAAAAGAGAAAAACACTCATTTTTAGTCATGATATACCAGTCAATAATAATCCACAACATACTTGTCTTACATGCTACATGTCTGAGTCTCTTCCTGCCCTTTAAAGAAGTCTGTACCCTTCACCCCCCACCCAGGCAGGAGGAAGAAAAGGATCAGGATATTTCAGCATTTTCCACATTCATCCTCCTTCATGATTTTTACTCTATGCGTCAGTTTCTCTGTCAGAATTAGAATGATAATAGCTCTTTCTTGGTGGAATTACACTACGTTCAAATAATTCAGTGTGTAGAAAACACTCAAATCTTGCAGGCACCAAATGAGAAGTAAATACCCCACTCCCCACTACATCACTGAGATCTACTACATCAAGGAACATAGCATAGGGGAGGGGTGATGCAGTGACAGCGTGTTTCTTTCCAGAAAGCCTGAAGGGGATGACCTTAGGCAGGCATTCCAGTAAACTCACTAACAAGTGTAGGCATGTGAACTTGCTGGCAATCACAGTATGCATATCCTGCTAGGGTCTCCAGTTACAGATGATCAAAACAGAAAATCAGTAGAAAGATGTCATTTAGTCCAAGAAAACTTCAGTTCACAAAATCACTCCATCTGGTACGAGGAGCTTAAGGTCAGGCCTAGAGGTCTGAGCCAGGGAGCACACAGTAGGCATCCGTTCAGCCAGTGGGACTCTTTATGTCAACAACTCATCACAGTAGGAAGGTAAAGGATGGGAAATTCTTCTGGAAAATAAGTTTGAAATGTATCAGCTAAAGGATGTATTTGTAAATGGAAGAGAAAACTGCTACCTACTACCAGTAAAAGTATGGTATTAACTGTAGAAAAGCGCAAAACTGAGCCTGGGTGGTGTTGCTTACATGTTACAGTGTCCAAGGACAGGAGCCGGAGCCCCTGGTCCTCACCGGTGAAAGCAAAGAGGAGGAAAGCTTTCCCAGAGCTGAGGCAGCGCTGCCGGTGTCTCTCTGTCTCTCTGTCTCTCTCTCTCCCTCTCCCTCCTCCATTTCTGGCTTCTGTACTTACAGGCAGGTAGACAATGAACAGGAACAATTTGAGAGTTGAGAGTAGAACAATGAAAGACTTCATGAGAAGTTTTAATAAATGAAGGAATATTCATAAATTAAATAATCATGTTTAGAATGTCTTATGTATTAAAGGAAGTGGCTTAAAGTTTATCTTAGTGTTTTTATTTATCTTTATTACCTTTATTTATTTATTGGATAGAGACAGCCAGAAATTGAGTGGAGAGGAAGTGATAGGAAGAGAGAAAGACAAAGAGACACCTGCTTCACCACTCACAAAGCTTTCCCCTTGCAGGTGGGGGGCCAGGGGCTCGAACCCGGGTCCTTGCTCACTGTGATACGTGTGCTCAGCCAGGTACACCACCCAGCTCCAAGTTTATCTTAGTGTTTATTAAACATTTAACTAAAATGTCAATCCAACTCAATATTATATCTGAAATGAAATTGTTTCAACTAACAATCTGGTGTGGCAGTTTTAAAAATAGAAGGAATTATTTCTCTCTTAGTTTTAACTACTCAGAAAATTCTATTAAACACTAAATCATAAATATGCTAAAACTAATGTAAAACCATTCAGATTCTATGTTAGTATAGAATTTATAAATACAGGGAGTTGGGCGGTAGCGCAGCAGGTTAAGCGCATGGTGGCGCAAAGCGCAAGGACCGGCGTAAGGATCCCGGTTCAAGCCCCCGGCTCCCCACCTGCAGGGGAGTTGCTTCACAGGCGGTGAAGCAGGTCTGCAGGTGTCTGTCTTTCTCTCCCCCTCTCTGTCTTCCCCTCCTCTCTCCATTTCTCTCTGTCCTATCCAACAATGACGACATCAATAATAAATAATAACAACAACAATAAAACAACAAGGGCAACAAAAGGGAATACATATTTAAAAAAAAAGAAAAAGAAGAATTTATAAAAACAAAAAAGTATGTAAGAAAAAACAATAAACTGCTTACTTTCACACTAAGTCTCAGTGTAATGCGACAGGAAGACAAACAAGAAAATGTAACCTCGCTCTAAACAAGAGCAGGTGTTTTATGTCCTGTCATCATGGGATGCTAGTTTAAGTCCAGAGAAAATAGGAGACGAGAATGAGGGACTAGGAGTTTTGCATAGGCTTTTTTCATTTTTTTTTCACTTTCCAATCCCATTTTTATTTGATTTCATTCAGTTTTAGTGCACAGTGATATTTATATGCAATCAGGTTGCTATGGAAATAGCAGTGAGATCAGGCATTTACACAGCATGACATTCCCTGACATATTGTCCCTAAGTTTCATGGGGAGACGTTGAATTCGCCTGTCCGACAACGAAAGAAACACATCGATGCCTTCTGTGCTTGGGTTTTCTTCATCTATTCCTCTTGCTTTGCAGCAACACTGAATCAAATGTCTTCGTGAGCATAATCGACGAATCTTTCTGATGCCATTACCCTTAATAAACATTTGCCAGTGCACATGTGACTGCTTTGCACGTTTGGCTAAAAATCACAGGATATCACAATAAGATCCTTGCTAGTAGTTTCATGTAAAAATTGAAATAAGCATCAGTATGACTTTGCTTTGCCCTTTACGGACAGGCATAAAATGCTGACTTCTGGGTGCCTGGATGGTTGCTGCCTTGTGATTAAGGGTAAACTAGGAAACCACTGCTCACAGGTTCTGCCCCAGTGAAGCAACATTCTTACCTTTTCCTACTAAGTGGTGATGGGAGACTCTGCCAACAAGCAAAGAAATGTAGCATGTTGGGTCTGCTTCTGCTTCTGGGATTCTCCACTCCGCATCCCTCCAGAACTAGCTTCTCTAGAGTCCTTGCCCTGCTGTTTGAATTACAAATTTTCTAATGCTGAAGTACAAGAAAGGATGATTGTGAACCAGACAGTCTACAAAGTGCCCTTACCAAAGTGTCATATTCTAGGCGCTTCTCCATATTCAAACTATTGAACTCTGGCCCTGTAATTACAAGGCATAACACGAATAAAAAATTAATCGAGTTAAATGACAAATCGGTGTTAAAATCCATTTCCACGTTGACTCATAATGAGCTTTGTCTGTGTCCTAAAACATCTGCTCACCCTTCCAAAATCAGATTTTGCTGGGTACTAGCACTGTTTACTGTCATAGGTATAGCATTTGTAGTGAGTGAAGCACAGAGGAAAACTTAACAAGCATTTACCATAAAACCAATGTTTATGTGTTTATCTTAAAGGCAAAGGGATGCCAAGGACGTCCGTTTACTGGTTGCTCGTTTAGTGTATAATGGTGGCTGTAGACAGCCGGCACTTCGATTTATTTCCCGTAAGTATCTGAAGCTTCTGTATTTTTTACAGTTCATGGTGTTTATATACCTTTCCCAGGTTTGGGAGCTACTCTCTTCCCTGATCCAGCTTTCTGGTCCTATTTCCAACTCGGACACCATCTCCCCAGAGAATACCTTTGGCCACCCCTGCATGTTAGCTCTCAGGCTCAGGTAAAAATTAGTAAAATCATGGGGCCCTTTAAATACACTTAAAATAGACCTACTAACCTTTTCCAAAATGGAAGTCACCATTTTTAATAGCTGAGTCATATTCCATTGTGTATCTAGACCACAACTTGCTCAGCCACTCATCTGTTGTTGGACACTTGGGTTTCTTCCAGGTTTTGGCTATTACACATTGTGCTGCTATGAACATATGTGTACACAGATCTTTTTGGATGATTGTGTTTCATCCCTTAGGACATAACCCTAGGAAAGGAATTGTAGGGTCATAGGGAAGGTGCATTTCATTGTTGTCTTTATTTGCATTTTTCTGGCAATCAATGATTTGGAGCATTATATGTTTGTTGGCCTTTTGGATCACTTATTTGGTGAATATTCCATTCATATCCTTCCCCCATTTTTATATGGGCTCATTTGTTTTTTCTGTTTCAGAGTCTGGTGAGCTCTTTATATATTTTTGTTATTAGCCTCTTGTCTGATATATGACATGTAAAGATCTTCTCCCATTCTGTAATGGGTCTCTTTATTTGGGTGGTGGTATCTTTCACCTTGCAAAGGCTTTTTAATTTGACGTACTCCCATTGGCTTTTTTTTAAATTTAGTTTTCTTTGTAATCAGATTTGTATTGTTGAAGATGCCTTTAGAATTTGGTGGAAAAGAGTTCGGCCAATATTTTCCTCTAAGAATTTGATAGTTTCTTGTCTAACATCCAACTCCTTGATCCACGTGGAATTTCCTTTTTTGTTTGATGAAATATAGTGGTTCAGTTTCACTCTCCTGCAGGTTTCAACTCAACTTTTCCAACACCATTTGTTGAAGAGATTCTCCGATCCCAGTTTCATAGTCTGGGCACCTTTCTCAAAGACTATATGTCCACAGGTGTGGGGACAAAATCATTATGTTTATAGCTGTAAGTACAATGCAATATTCGACTATTTCAGTGATAGACTCTAAAGCCAGCTCAATAATAAGTATTTATTATGACTACATTGAATCTTTAAACTGGAATAACTGTATTTGGATTTAAAACTTACTACAAAATGTTAAAATGTGTGAAGGAGGAGCCAGACTTAAGTAGTGATAACTACTTGTGGGATTTGCAATCAACAAGGTAAAAGAAAATGCAGTTCACTGATACAAATAAATGAATATAAATAAAGTACTCTATTTGAAGAAGTATAGCATGTAAATAAAATTGTCAGGAGCTGGCAGTTTGGACTAGTGTGACCCTCACTCCAATTTCCTGATTCACTTGACTAAGTAGTAAGCAAATACATAGAATTCAGGAACCAGCACACTGTTGAGGAAGGCCAAATCCTGGCAAAGATGATGAACTTACAGAGGATTTGTGATTAAGGGATTATTTTAATGAAAGGTTATTAAATCTATATAATATTTGGAAGTAAAGAACCTTAAAAATATGAAAATTCAGTTTACAAATTTGGTTTTAGCTGTCAGTTTCCCCTAAATCCTATGTTAAATTACTCAAGCTATAGAAAAGTATAACGCTAGGGGTATCCACATAAGTAGCATAAAAGATAAACTAGTAAAACTGTGAGGAAATCAGATTTAGAATTAACAAAGACCAGGAACAATTTGTTTTTGCCTCCTGGGTTAACACTGGGGCTCAGTGCCTGCACTATGAATCCACTGCTCCTGGAGGCCATTTTCCCACTTTTTGTTGCCCTTGTTGTTTATCAGCGTCACTGTTATTATTATTGTTGTTGTTATTGCTGCCGTTGTTGTTGGATAGGGCAGAGAGAAATGGAGGGAGGAGGGGAAGAAAGAGAGGGGGAGAGAAAGACAGACACCTGCAGACCTACTTCACAACTTGTGAAGTCTCCCTCCCTGCAGGTGGGGAGCCGGGGGCTCGAACCAGGGTCCCTGCCGGTCTTTGATCTTTGCGCCACGTGCGCTTAATTCTTTGCGCTACCACCTGGCCCCAACCAAGAACAATTCTTCTGTCAATATTAACAAAAAGAGCAAGGAAAATGTCAGCCCCATGATTTTTGGAAAAATGCCCAAATTCAACATATTTCTTTAACACTTAAACACTCTCACAATTCTGCCATCCTAATACTCATTAGCAGTAATTACCTAATTCTAGCTCACAGAAGTCTTAAAATGATGATGTTAAATGCCTAAATGTCATTAGTCCTTTTCAACATATTTATTGCAACTTTCATAAGTACAAAAAAGGCAAAGAAATGTTTTTAAATGTTCCAAATTTTTAGAAATACTG
>NC_080179.1:2383028-2400528 GCF_950295315.1 Erinaceus europaeus
TCTGCCTCTCTCCCTCTCTATCTCTCCATCCTCTCTCGATTTCTAGCTGTCTCTATCCAATAAACAAATAAATAAAGGCAATAAAATGAATTTAAAAAGAAAACAGAATTTGGTGTGAAGTATGGAAGAGAAATGCAGAATTCCAAGGCACCCCTCCCCCTGGTCACACAGGATGCCTTCCCTCTCACCCTCTACCACCTGTGTTCTTTCTACTTATTTATGTTTAATTTTTGTGCCTAATGTGCTATTTTTTAACCTAATAATAATTTATAATTTGTTCCTATAATGGAATCATTCAATGTCTATATATATATATTTCTTTTCCCCCACCAATATCACTGGTGCTTGGCGCCTACAGGAGGAATCCACCACCCCCAGTAGCCTGTTTTTAATTTGATGAGACAGAGAAATCGATAGGAGAGGGGGAATGGGAAGAGCAAGAGGGGCGTTTGAAGTACTGCTTCCTCCCTCCTTTCTGCAGACAGAGACTGAGGGCTGGCCGTGGCTCCTTGGACAGAGTAACTGGTGTATTCAGCGGACACACCGCTGCTGACACACCGCTGCTGAATGCCTCTTGTCCTATAGTTCCGACCACCCACGTTCAAAACAGGATTCAACGTCTATAAGAAGAAGTGAGCACTTGGCATGAAGCACAAGGACCAGCACAAGGACTGGCATAAGGATCCCAGTTAGAGCCCCCTGGCTCCCCACCTGCAGGGGAGTCGCTTCCCAGGCGGTGAAGCAGGTCTGCAGGTGTCTGTCTTTCTCTCCCCCTCTCTGTCTTCCCCTCCTCTCTCCATTTCTTTGTCCTATCCAACGGCGATGACATCAATACCAACAACAATAAGAAAACAAGGGCAACAAAAGGGAAAGTAAATAAATAAATAAGAAATAATCAAATTTAAAAAGACTGGAGGTAAAAATAAACAAATATGTATGTATGCATGCCTGCAGGTATGTCTGACTTGGAAGCCTGCAAGAGAGCTCAGCTGTTTGCTGCACCTGCTTTGTCACGCTCACCACTGGACTGCACTGGGGGACACTCCAGCACTGTGATGTCTTCCCATGTCTCCCTCTGTCTCTGTCTCACTTCCTTTATAATTATTTTCTTTATTTAATTGATAGACAGCCAGAAATTGAGATGGAAGGGGGAGACAGAGAGGGAGAGAAATGGAGAGACACCTGCAGCCCTGCTTCACCACTCACAAAGCTTTCCTCCTGCAGGTGGGGACTAGGGGCTCAAATCCGAGTTATTTTTGTCTCTTTCTAGCTAGTAACAGTCAACCTGAAATTATATATATATATATATGTGTGTGTGTGTGTGTGTGTGTATATATATATACACACACACACACACACACTTACACAGCAAGTGAAAAGTACCTCAGCATATTTTAAGATGAAATTGGATGAATAAACTTTCATCTGCAGTACGTACTGAGGTACACAGTTAATCTTAAAAACCATAATGAGCTATCAGTTCACACTAGTTAAAGAAGATCCTATGAAAAGACAAGAAGCAAGTGTTGGTGAAGCGTGGAAAATAAGGGAGGTGGCTCGCTGCTGTTAGGGATGTCAATTGGCAGAAAGACCACCTCTGGTTTTGCACCTGAAAAACTCACATCTTAATTAAAATCTAGCTGCTTATCAAAAGATAAGTGACTCAGAACATCGGCTGTGTACCTAACAGCTGTTAAAACCACAGCATCTTGTCATTTTCTGGTCCAACATGAGTGGGCTATGATGGGGTATGCTTAGTGAATACAGAAGCCATGTAGAGAAACACAGATATCACGGAACTTCACTCAGACTTGAAAGATGAGGAAATAAATTAACAAGTAAAAATACATTTTTAAAAGAATTTTTTGAGGTCACTAACAGAATGGTGGCTTCCGGAAGGAAGAAGAGGAGTGAGAGAGGAGATATAAAATAGACCTTTAAAAAAGGACTTACTTAAATCTTACTGGATTTAACACCGGATTTAACTCTTCAAAGAGTTACCAACTCTTTGAATCTCTGCCCTGTGCACCTTCTCCACCCAGCCTCATAGATTCATTTCTAAATGCTCAAAAAATTCGTTATGCTAAGAAATTAGTTATGCTGATGACATTAAGACAATAATACAGTAAGGCATCATCCTAGCTCATAAATGATTAAAATGCAGTTCAGTATGTAATGAAGTTCAGGTTTTCTTACAGAGAATTTTGTCCTAAATCTATTATTCCTTTTTTTTTTTGTTATAGAATGAAATTTATCCTCTAAAGCATGACAGGAAATCATAAGAATAAGTGTCAGAATCTGGAATATCATGAATTTAATTTCAAGGTGTATTTCTATATCAGCATATAGAAATAAGCATACAACAAGCATACATAAAAATACATTATGAATTCCATATCCATGGCACCGTACTAATAATTTATTTTCATTTAGAAAACTGTGTTGAAATAGTAAAAATATAGTTCAAATTACATAGCATCAAATAAACTGCTTATGTTATTATATAGAGATTTTATAATATGCTCTGCCCATACAAGGCTCATACTAAATGTTAATTTTTAAATGTTTTATTTCAGATGGTTTTCAAACTGAGACATTCTGTAATACGGTTAAGAAAACATGAGAACAATGCATGATACTATGGAACTATGGAAATTTTGTTTGTGATTGTCACTGAGTTTCTCCAAACTCAAAATAAGAATGATCATAGCTAATAACAATGGGATGAAAGTGAAATTATCAAACTGATAAAATAGTGAGTTAACCATCCATTTTATGATCTACAGAATATTTTCAAAACATACATTTACACATGCACTTGGTGGTAGTTGGTGAGAAAAATTATTCAGGAGAGTACACTTGTCTAGTACAGAATGTAACAACAATAAGCATGTATTAAATAACTTTAGAAAGAACAGAAAGTAAAGTGAATGCAGAGAATTTGGATCTCTGTCAGCATTTTTCTCCACTGGACTAAGATACAAAGGTAAATTGTTTTTATTTCTCCACTTAGTACCTTGAATATATATGAGATGTCAACAAACTTAGACAACTGGGATTCATTGGATCTTTTAAAATGTATTCAGGGACCGGGTGGTGGTGTACCTGGTTGAACACACATGTTACAGTGCACGAGGACCCAGGTTCAAGTCCCGGTCCCCACCTGCAAGGGGAAAGCTTCACAAGTGGTAAAGCGGGGCTGCAGGTGTCTCTCTGTCTCTCTCCCTCTCTATCAACCCCCCTTCCCTCTCAACTTCTGGCTGTCTCTATCCAGTAAATTCAGATAATAAAAATTAAAATAAATAAGTAAATAAAATGTACTCATTTGCTTCAAGAGTTTGAAATCACATATTCAATACAACATTAACTCAAAGAGTGACATGTTAAGCCGCTGTGTGCTTTTTATTTATACAACCTTTTACATTTTTAATGAATAAGGTGTGGCTAGATATACCTTTTATCTTTACATATTTATCAGACAGAGACAGCTATAAATCAAGAGGGAAAGGGGTGATAGAGAGGTAAAGAAACAGAGAGATAGCTGTAGCCCTGCTTCACCACTTTCAAAGCTTTCCCTCTGCAGGTGGGGACAGGGGGCTTGAACCCGGGTCCTTGTCCATTGTAACCTGTATAGTCAACCAAGTGAGCCACCACCTGGCCCCGGGGAATATACTCTTCCAGACTAGTATTAAGGTCAGTTCAGTCATTCTGTGGACAGTCTTCTACAATAACCACACATGTAACTGACTATGCTAGACATTTTTTTTTAAGTATCAAAGTTTTATCAGTAGTGAATACCAACATTCTAGATACTGAGTTAAACACATGTAAGAGGTAGAACATTATTGAATAAAATGTCTTTAGAGAGAGAGAGAGAGAGTTTTTCCAGGAAAAAAAATGTTATAAAAATCAGTGACTGTGGTCCAGGAGGTGGCACAGTGGTAAAGTTTTGGATTCTCAAGCATGAGGTCATGAGTTCGATCCCCAGCAGCACATGTGCCAGAGTGATGTCTGGTTCTTTCTCTCTCCTCCTATCTTTCTAATTAATAAATAAATAAAATCTTTAAAAAAATCAGGGAGTCAGCAGTAGAGCATTGGGTTAAGCGCAGGTGGTGCAAAGCACAAGGACCAGCATAATTCGAGCCCCCGGCTCTCCACCTGCAGGGGGGTCGCTTCACAAGTGGTGAAGCAGGTCTGCAGGTGCCTGTCTTTCTCTCCCCCTCTGTCTTCCCCTCCTTTCTTCATTTCTCTCTGTCCTATCCAATAACAACGCCATCAATAACTACAACAATAAAACAAGGGCAACAAGAGGAAAAAATAAATATTTCTTAAAATTCAGCTACTTTTAGAATGACAACTTACACCTATGAAAAGTAAACTTTTGAGGCCAGGTGGTAGTGCACCTGCTTAAGTGCTCACAGAATAGTGTGCAAGGACCCAGGTTCAAGCCCCTGGTGCCCACCTGCAGAGGGAAAGCTTCTTGAGTGTTGAAACAGGGCTGGAGGAGTCTCTCTCCTTCCCTTCTTTCTCTCCCCCTCCCTTCTTAATTTCTCTCTGTCTCTATCTAATAATAAATAAATAAATAAACAAACAAACAAATAAATAAATTTGCACTTCTGATACATACACATTAAAGCACTATAAAATAAACATTATGGGAGATATGAACAAAATATGTTTTAAAATACTATATGAGAATTGCACCTCTTTAAGTTAGACTTAGAGCTTTATTGTAGACATTCTAAGCATGATTTACAAAATGGTTATTTAAATATTTTTTTATTTGACTGTTTACTATGCTTTACAATACCACAGAAACAAATGTCTAAAGCTTTTGATAGACAATGTTTTCATGCTTGATGGCTGAAGCTTAAAGTTCACCAGAAAACCAGAATAAATCTCACATTTGACTTATGAGTATTTGCTGCAATTTCTCTCATTTTCTTTTCTGTTTCTTCTTAGTCCACTTTAAGTAGAGGCAGTTTCATTGTTTACAGATTTTATTCTGAAGTGATATTCAGTGTAAGCAGTTCAGTGGAAGCAATGTTTGTTTTCTTTTTACTGTAGCCCATCCTGAAGAACTCAGGCATCAAGTTAGTTTTCAAACAAAAATAGTGTGATCTAAGTTTGAGCAAGCCCCCACTGAGGCATCCATCCCTCTCAACTGTTCTGTCTGTGCCTCATTAAAAGAAGTGAAAAAAAATGTCATGAACCAAACAACAGACAGAACAGAAAACCATCAGCACACTTTAGAGAAGGTAGGGTTGCTGATTATTAAACAATTAGTCCTGCTTTATATATATTTTAATGCCTTTCAGCCACCAAGTCGCAGATGCTACCATGACACCACCCTGACTTCCCTGGGCAGACGCCCTCACCCGTGTGTCCTGGAGCCTCCCCTCTCCCCAGAGCCCTGCCCCACTAGGGACAGACAGACACAGGCTGGGGGTGTGGATCCAACTGCCAACACCCATGTCCAGTGGAGAAGCAATGACAGAAACCAGAACTCCCACCTTCTGCTCCCCATAGAGAATCTGGGTCCCTGCTCTCAGAGGGATAAAGAACAGGGAAGCTTCCAATGGAGGGGATGGGACAGGGAACTCTGGGGGTGGGAATTGTGTGGAATTCTACCCCTGTTATTTTATAATCGTGTTAATAATTACAAAATTTCAAAAAAATTAAAAACATAATAAATAAAATAAAATTTAAAAAGAAAGAAAGATAGGCTATCTCTGAGAGGTTAGCTTCCAACAAATTAGGGTTCTGAAGAGGGGAATACTAAGACAATATAAGAGATTAAAAATTAAAAAAAGGAGAGGGAATCCAAGGATTAGATAGTGAAAACTGACCCAAGCTTGCCACTACTAAGAGACAATCTACCTTTCATATAAAAAGGAACAGGCAGTACAGTAAAGGTTGTAAGGCAACAAGGAAAACTACATCTCTGTTTTTCAGATGAAATTTGAAAATGCGTAGATAATTCTATTCTGTTAAATCAGGGTCAAGGATTGTGGAAAATAACACTTCCTCTCCACTATTCCAAGCTTTGGGTCCATGATTGCTCAACAATTTGTTTGGCTTCGTATGTTAACTCTCTTTTCAGTCACCAGGTTCCAGATGCCATCAGGATGTCGGCCAGGCTTCCCTGGACTGAAGACCCCACCAATAGGTCCTGGAGCTCAGCTTCCCCAGAGCCCTGCCCCACTAGGGAAAGAGAGAGGCAGACTGGGAGTATGGACCGACCAGTCAACGCCCATGTTCAGCGGGGAAGCAATTACAGAAGCCAGACCTTCCACCTTCTGCATCCCACAGTGACCCTGGGTCCATACTCCCAGAGGGATAGAGAATGGGAAAGCTGTCAGGGGAGGGGATGGGATATGGAGATTGGGTGGTGGGAACTGTGTGGAGTTGTACCCCTCCTACCCTATGGTTTTATTAATTTATCCTTTCTTAAATAAAAAATAAATTAAAAAAAAGAAAATATGCAACTATGACATCAGTATCAATTTAAGATAATAGTAATTCCACAGGAGGACTGCAGACACAATTTCATTATCGTTAAGGTTGCAGTTGGCATCAGAATGCATAAGAGGACGCTACACTCAAAGTAACATCCAACAAACAGTATATTTAGAAAATGCTGATCATGAGTTACCCACACAATCAGTTCAATGTAATGTTTTATTGTTTCTTATGTATGCAAAATTTTCCATTGGGCATTCAGAATCAAGTTTGTAATCTTATAACTAAAGCACAAAGTATACTCCCTAGAATAATCCACTGGAAAATATATTTTTTTAATTTCATGAGTGATTTGATATTGTTTTACAAAATTATGAGATAACAGGATAATTCCACACCCCGTTCCCACCACCAGAGTCCTGTGTCCCACTCCCTCCATTGGGAACTGCAGCGGTTCTCCCAAGGTCACAGGCAGGGGTTGACTATTATTTCTATAACTAACGATTATTTATATTATTTGCCCATGCAAAAACATTATGCTAGTAAAAATAATAGTTTCATGTAGACTTAAGCTACTATTGTGTAGTGTATCCTGTGTGTGTAACCATGATGGTGGGAATAAAATTATAACTTATGTCTAAATAAACTAATTGATAATAAGTCATCTCCAAAATGTTGATGATCGTGTACTGAAAAGGGCACATGGCTTGTGGAGAAATTTAGTAAATTAATTCAATATTATTTATATGGTTAATATTACGTTCCAATTGGCTGCTAAAAGAGAAAAGAAAACATCATAAATATATAAGGGAATGGATACAAAACATCCTTTATTACTGATATTTAAAAAGAAACAACTCAGCAATAAGGTTTGTTTTTTTGTTTTGTGATTTTTTTTTTGTTTGTTTGGTTTTTTTTTTTTTTTTTTTTGGTATAGAACTAAAAACAATGTTGAAGCCTTCAGGTCAAAATCGTGAGGATTTACACAAGTGCTTAAGAAACATGATGACACTGCCAGTCAGTCCAGCACTGGAGCTCACATTACACTGGAAAATATGGTGGTCTGGTTAAGTTCTATGCAAACTGAACCACTGATAGGCACGTTCCCAAAATGTATGTAGAATTTAATTTAATTAGTTGCTTTAAGTTTGACAGTCTCTCTCCCGAAATGCTGACCTGTCAAAAGCTAACAATCTTCTTTCTTAACTCTAATAAACCAAGTATGACAGTAAGCAAGTTTGAATGACACTGAATTCTCCCCTAGCAATCACATGAGGCATGGTATCTGATTTCTTACGTAAAATGTGAAGGCTTCCAAAGATAAGAAAGAGACAAAATATGGAAAGATGACAAATTAAAAAAAAAATCTTAGTGGTAAAATGAAAGCTATAGAGAAAAGTAACTAAGTTTATTGTCACAGATCTGAATATGCTTAGCGCTCTGATAAATTTCATGTGACAGCACACTGACTAAATTTTAAGACAATTAAAATTCATAAAGTACCTATTGTCCTTGGCATATCATTATATGATTTATATGATTTCCTTCTCATACATAAGCTTTCTGACTTCTTGCTTATCTAAAAAAATTCATCACAGCAATCATATTTAGAAGTTATTATTTATATTTGTAGAATTTTTCCTCCACATCAAAATTTTATTATACCCTACACCAGGGCACCTGCCCCCCTTTTTAAAAAACATTTTATTGAAGAGGTTAGTACTTGACCGTGCAGTCACTGTCACAGGCGTAGAACTTCACTCTGCACCTGGCCCCAGGGCCTCCTCCATCCCTACCTGCTCCCTCCCCCCAGAGCTCTGTGCTGTGACGCAATACATGTCCAGTGCATGTTTTACTTTTCTTTCTTTCTCCCTGTCCCTAATTGTGAGGCCCCACTTATAAGTGAAAACATTCATATCTATCCTTCTATTTTATTGCCTTATCTCATTTAACATGATGACCTCTAATTTCATCCAAGATGACTCCGTTTTTAACAGCTGAATATTATTCCACTCACCACAGGTTTTTTTTTTTTTTTTTTTTTCCCCAGCCACTCAATGTTGTTGAACATCTGAGCTGCTTCCAAATTTTGGCAGCTACAAATAGTTCTGCTACGAACATGGGTACACATAGATATCTTCTGATAGGTGTTTCCTTTGGATAAACTTTATAGGAGATAAATTTCTGTGTCATCTATCCACTCTCAGTGCTCACTACAGTAATTTCTTTTTTATATGATTTTTTAAAATTTTTATTTCTACAAAGAAAACACTGACAAAAACCATAATATAAGAGAAGTACAACTCCACACAATTCCCACCACCAGAGCTCCGCATCCCATTCCCTCCCCTGACAGCTTTCCTATTCTTTATCCCTCTGGGAGTATGGACCCAGGGTCACTGTGGGATGCAGAAGGTGGAAGGTCTGGCTTCTGTAATTGCTTCCCCGCTGAATATGGGCGTTGACAGGTGGATCCATACTCTCAGCCTGTCTCTCTCTTTCCCTAGTGGGGCAGGGCTCTGGGGAAGCGGGGGCTCCAGGACACACTGGTGGGGTTGTCTGTTCAGGGAAGTCTGGTTGGCATCATGCTGGCATCTTAAACCTGGTGGCTGAAGGAAGAGTTAACATACAAAGCCAAACAAATTGTTGACTAATCATGAACATAAAGGCTGGAATAGTGCAGATGAAGAGTTGGGGGGGGGGGAGGGTCTTCCATTTTGTAGATATTTAGTAGTCCTATTTTAGTTATATTCCAAAGAGCTCATGACTGTACTAGTTTTAACATCAAAATGTAATTTGTGTTCATGTAACATTTTATATTTGTTCTTATTGTGAGCATTGTTCTAGATGAGGGCACTTTTGATGACACTGTTAGACTAATGCATGTTACTGGTTACAAGCAGCTTTACTTGGAGGTCTCGAAACTTTACATCAGGCTCATCCTGACACTGTTGACTGGCTACAGAAGAAGGGCAAACGCTAGAAGAAGAAGAAGCACCAGCTTTACTCACATGGATTAATGTGTATTATTACATCCTACACAGGAATTAGGATTCACTGACCCTATGTTATGGCTCTGGCATTTACGGTTTGTCCACTAAGGGCTTATTCTGCATACCACTGCTATGAAAACACTTCGACATGTGTTCTAGAGAACATATATACATTAGATGGGAGGTTCTCATTTGAGAGTGAAAAAAACTGTCTCACTTATCAAGTCTGATAAACTTTTACCTTCTGTGTACACTCCGCAGTACATCACACCTGGTGTGCTTTCATCTTAAGTTAGTGTAGGCTCTACCTATACTAGAGTGATTTTGATAAACAACTTTATCTTTTATTTCTTCCAAAAATAAAACAACTTTATTACAATGTATCCAATGCTGGGCCATTTTAAATCTATTTTTTTCTCAGAGAGTTATATTTGTTTTTATATGTTACACACAAATTAACTTTTGGTACTTTATGGTAGACCTATTAGTTATTCTGCATGTGGACACCCATTTTCCCACTATCATCGACTAAAGAGTCTTTTTTGGGGCCTGGCGATAGTGCGGCAGGTTAAGCTCACGTGGTGCAGAGCACAAGAAGCAGTGCAGGATCCTGGTTTGAGCCCTCAGCTCCCCACCTGCAGGCAGATCGCTTCACAGGCAGTGAAACAGGTCTATACGTGTCTTTCTCTTCACCTCTACACTCCCTACCCCGTCTTCCCTTCCTCTCTTGATTTCTCCCTGTCTTACTCAACAATAACAACTGCAAGGACAACAAAAAAAGGGGAAATGGCTGTCAGACGCAGTGGATTTTTAGTGCAGGCACCCAGCCTCAGCAATAGCCCTGGAGGGGAAAAAAGTCTTTTTTTCCCATTCAATATTTTGTGTCTACTTGTCACAGATGATCTGTCCATATCTGTGTGGGTCTATTTCTGAACTCTCGATTTCATACATACTCTAGAAAGTATGCTGTTCAGAAAAGTTTAATGACTGCCAGATTATTATTAGATTAGCATCTTCATGACCATTAGTGGATTCTATATTAAGCTTGCAGATTTAACTCAGAACTTAAACTTTTTCTTGTCGGGGTCTCTGGCAGGGTGATCTCCAGGGGAAAGGTGACAGACCGGTTCTTTCTCGCTCGCGACAGGAGACAGCACGAAGTAAAGACACACCGGGGAGACTTGCAGCGTGCTCAGATCTCACTTATTAGCAGGTGGACATGAGTTAAATAGAAAACCAAACAAAGGGAATTATTGAAATATGTCAGAAATGACAGGTTTCTTAAAGGTCAGCTTGCCCCTTATGATAGGGGACTGGTATGACAGGAATTGATGAGATACAAGACAGTTATTCTCCATGACGCAAGCAGCTTAATTATCCAAAGGTATCTGAGAGAAGCATAGGGGTGAAACCCGTAGGGTGAGACAGAGAGAAGATGGATATCAAAAGGCCATATAGTTTGGAATTTCTCTTGTCTGGGGTCTGAGGTGTGTGATGGAGTGTGTGATAAGGTGTGTTCTTCTGTGATCAGAAGGTAAGGTGACTTTGAGGAAGTGAATCTTAAAGTAGGCGGCCATGTGGCCTGCGGTTAATGGGGAGAAGTATTGGAGTTTCTGTGGGCCTGAGAGTCAAGAAGGAAAGAACTAAGTCTGAGTTTCTCCCCTTTTGCTCACCTCGGTTGAGAGAGACTCACCAAGAGGGTATCTTCTGAGACCTCCATTCAAGGATGGGGGAGTTCTCCCTAAGCTCTATCAGGCTCACACATAGTCCCAACATTTTCTCCCATATTTTTTTCTTTACTTACTCAGGTGCTTAATTATGCACCAGAACCTCACAATCTCTTCTCCCCTCCTTCCCCTTCTTCCCCACAAATCCTCAGCTTTAATGCCGTGCCCCATGCCCAGGCCATGTCTAATTTCCTGTTCCCCCTACCTGTCCATATCTAGTAAGTTTTGCTTATGAGTGAGAGTATTTGGTATCTGTCCTCACATCTAGGCATATCTCTCATAGCTTTTTTGTACCTCCATGATTGTACTATTCCAAATAAACTCCTTCCTGCATTCCACTCTCCATTTTAATTTTCAGTAGAGGTCAAGTGGGAAAGAGATAGAGTGGGAGAGAGAGGAAGGAAGTAAAACAGAAGGAGAAACATCACACACAGCACCATTCCCCAGAACAGCAAGGTTCCTCTGCTGCAGGCACCCTCATGCAGCTGCAGGCTCCGCCCTGCTCCTTTCTCTGCTCCTCGCGCACGCTGACCTGTGCTTCTGCCTGGAGAGTCGCCTCCTGGTACCCAGAGTGTGGGCTGTTAAGAGGATCATGCCATCTTTCATACAGAGGGATCAGGCCCTTTCTGGGAAATGTATCTTGTGTAGAGTCTGATTCTACTAAATGTGTTGCTGTTCTTAATCTTGCAGATTCATTCATGAAGATATTCCACTGTCCTCTTTATCTTCCTAAATTATTAGTAAAGAGATACTCAGAAGATTCATTAATTTAAAATGTAGTATGATTGGGCGAGTTATTCTTTTATGTCAAAACATTTCAAAGACAGTAATTAGTGACTATTGATAACAGCAACAGAAATCATCATCTTAATACCAGTGGGTTTCGGTTGTCGTGTTTTCATGAGTTTTGAATAGACTGAATATTTATATAATAATATTATAGTAATGAATACAAATGCAGGTTAAATTTTAGCCAAAAGCTTTCAAATAAGATATGATTTACACTGATTACAGTACAGTCTCCTTTTAATTTGAGAAAATGCCCTTAAGAATTTCTTGCCAAACAATTCTAGGGACAAAGTCCCAGGTTTTTGTTTGTTTGGCAAAGACTTTATTACACTTTATTTTTTCTCATGGGTTTTATTGAGGCATCGGTTTGTAAGACTATAAACATATATTAGAAGCTCAATTTGAGACCTCTAAAATGTTACTGTCCACTACCTAGAATTATATGCCTTCATCAAAGTTTACTGTAGTTGTTTTACCCTTACCCTTTTCCCTGTTGTGTTTCAAATAACCTGAGTTCCTGTCACACAGATACCACACTCTCTTAGGATTCCAAATTTTCGTGAAGTGGGAGACAAAGAGTCTGAAATCAGATTTGCAGTCTATCTCCAATAACCGCTATTAATTTAAATCTGTTTTCCTCTGTTTGTCTTTTTTTTTTTTCAAACCGGCTAAAGCCCAGGGCCAGTTTAACTCCACCACTTCTGGTGGTTGTCACTTTCTTTTATTTTGATAATGGAGAAACAGAAAGAAAATGGGAATAAGACACTTGCACCACTGCTAGTGAAAACTCCCACTGTAGGGAGGAGCCAGGACTTGAACCAAGGTCCTCAGGCTTTGCAATGCGTACACTTCAAGGTGCTCAGTCACCCGGGCTGCTCTCAGAATTAGAAGACAGCAAAAGCACCGGCCATTTCCCACTGAGTGAAAGACTGAGATTCATTCAAACCTTCTCCTTTCCATAATGCACTGGTCTATTCAGAGAGGTAACTGGGAATCACCAGTCTGTCTGATAAATCTGAACTCCTTTGCTAACTAAGATATTTCTCTCCACAATCTGGAAGGAGTTAAAATTGAAGGCATATTGTATTCGTATGTATGTTATCAGAAATGCCAAATGCTGTTCATGCAATATGCTTGCAAAAATCCCAAATCACCTGGCAGGGCCATGTTTTGCCTTACACGTGACTCAGGTTTGAACCCTGGCACCGAATAGTAGATGCTATGGAAGCAGAGGAAGCTCAGTACTATGACCTCTCTCTCTCTCTCTCTCTCTCTCTCCCCTCTCTCTACCTTTGACTATATAACTGAATAAAAATGTTACTGGGGTTTTAGCGGTGAAATCACAAATGAGTGAGCTCCCAGCTCCACAGAATTAATTAAAAACACAAGCCATGGTTGTACTAATAATCTACCTAAAGAATATACACTACTGGGCCCTGCAGGTGCAGGTGGTTCACAGGGCAGCGTGCACACACTGCCATGAGCAAGGGCCCTGGTTCACGCCCTCGACCACCACACAGGAAGGAGCTTTTAAGGGGAAGTTTCGTGAGCAGTGGAGAAATACAGTAGTGTCTCCCAATCACCATCTCTCCCTCTCTGTTTAGCTCTCTGTCTAAAATAAATACACACGTAAATAAATAAGATTTCAAGGTCTCAATATACTCATTTGTTTGCATTTTAGTCGATTTTATTTTATATTGGTCTATGCTCTATTTAAAAAAATATTTATTATTGGATAGAGACAAAGGAATTGAAAAGGGAATGGGAGCGAGAGAAGGAGAGAGACAGAGACACCTGCAGCCCTACCTCTGCCGGTGGGGTCCGGGGCTTGAACCTGGGTCCTTGTGCACTGTAATGTGTGGACCTAACCAGACACACCACTGCCTGGCCCCTATTGGCCTATGTTCTATTAAAGCTCGCCAAGTAGCTTGGGTAGTAGTGATTCTCAAGGTGCGTCCACATACCTTGACTTGCAGTGGTTAGAATATAAATGGAGCATTTCTTCTGTGCCTTTAATCACTGTAGAGCAAAAGCTTACTGTGAATTCAATTCTCTTTCCAAGAAACTTGAGTAAAGGTTAATTTTTATAGGAATCTAAATCTTGCCCAATTTTTAGATTGCCTTGTTCAACTTATGTCTCCGCTTAAATTTGTTAAGGACATATTGCTTTCTAAGTTCTTTGGAATACCTTTAAAGCTTTTTTTTTTTTTCTTTTTTTCAGAAAGATGCTAGCAATCTCATTTTATGGTTAATTTATTTCTCACATAACTTCGAAGTCTAGTGTGTAAAAGATTCATTTTATCCTGAGTTGTGAATGTTTACTCCTATTGATGGTAATTCATCTTCATCTACGTAGACTCAATGATTACAGGTGCTTGCTTCCAAATTCAGTAACTAGTATTTTCACATGGATTCTCCAAAAAAGATACAACAGTCACTGAGGTTTTCAAACTTCCCACGTTTATGAAGGTGAAAAAAATGAGACTGTCTAAAGTCAAATGATGATGACACTCTGTTATGATACTTGATTTATTTTTAGTTGTGTAAAACCACGCTAGAGATATTGTATGAAGAATGATGTATAGTTCTGTCAAATGTTATGTACGGCAACATAAAGGTGTGATTTTACTTTTTACACTGAAGGCATGTGGGGAAAGGGCCCATTGTCTGGGGAGTTCAAGCCATTATTTCCATGAGAGTCTGAACAGGTTGACCCCGAGCCCGCTCTCTGAGGGGCGGTAGGCTGGTCCCTTCTGAGCTCCTGAGCTCCTGAGCTTGTGATAGATGGGCTTTTCTAGACTGGTTACCTTCCTGCACGTGCTACCTCATTTCCTTTGAACAAAGGCCATGAATTACCGTGTATGGCCAACCGAAACCTGCTGCAAATATCCTGGCTTTGCTCAACTGCCCCCTGGCCCCCTGCCCCCCTGGCCCCCTGCCCTGAGATGCTTGTAATTCGCCTTAGAGGAAAAAGCTTCCTAGGCATTGTGAGCACATGACCAGACCTTATACGGTGACTTTCTAGTCGTGATCAAATAACTGAGAGGTCAAGATTTCGCTCTGTATTGTGTTTAGATTAATGACTGATTACCTTAACCTTCCTCAAACATTTAGGTACAGCTACTTGCTTGCATCCTCCGATAAACGAGTGGTCTCTGCCGAGGTCATGTGGTTAAATCCTCTCCACATGCTCTCCTTCAATGCCAGGCCCCTCAGGACCCCCAGGGGCCACCCCTGTTTCCCCGCCAGTGTCCAGGGAGGCAGAGAGCCTGGGACCAGCCTGGCACTTGACCACGTGGGAGGCCCTGAGCTCTAAGTCTCCTTCCCACACAGTATCTCACAGGAGCCCCATGGATTGTTGTGGCCTCTCTTTCCAAAGTAAAATGAAAACACATTCGTTTTCTCTGTGGGTAGTGGCTCACTGGGTAAAGCACTCACGAGACCGAGCCCCTGTCTCCCAGTGGCAGGGGGGAAGCGTCAGGAGCTGTGGGTACGTGCTGAAAGTCTCTCTCCTTTCTGTCTCAGTCTTTATCTCTCTAGTCTCTCACTCTCTATTCAGAGAAAAGGAGGAAAAGAAGGAAAAATGACTGCAGAGAGCAGTAGAGTTGTGTAGCTACCAAGCCTCAGTAATTACCTTAGTGGCAAAAGAATTCCTTCTTAATCCCAGGAACAGTGGAAGCACATATGTACAATGCCCTGAACTGCTAAAAATTCAACAATAACAAGATAAGAACAAACAACATCGGAAGCCAAGATGAAGCGCTGAAGGCGCTGCCATGTTTTGTTAAGAATTGTCCTAAGTAGATCTTCTCGAAGAAGATGTGTCCCCAGGCCGACAGCAGATGGCAGGTGCTAATATACAGCCAGGAGAAAGGGCTGCCCTGAGACAGGAGTCGAGGACAAGTGGGAGTTGGCTGCTCTCAAGTCTCTGCTCCAGATAATCCGCAAGCAAATGTCCTGGAATACGGAACGCTTGCAGAGAGGATAGTTTGGGGAGGGAAAACAGAAATCAGATCCATTCTGAACATACTGAAGACAAAACCCCTGTGTTTATCAAGAAATCCACCAACACTCAGACAGCAAAGGCTTACGGCAAGGGCCTGACTCCCACATCACAGCAGGCACTAAGATGCCACGTTTTGTGGGTCCTTTTGCTCTGTCGGCCCTGTCAGGGACATAGATGCTCATTGTCCAAGTGGGCTTATGTCACAACCTAAGAGTGATCACTTAAAGAAAGCTCTCATTGTTCAAAGAGAACCACAAACTCTAAGGATTCTTCCCTGGGGACCAAGAGGTTATTTTACTGTTCTGTTCAGTAAACAAAACTGCATCTGCTCAGAGGAAGAGACTGTGTCTGTTCCCCAAGGCTATTTACTATACAAACAGCTTTGAAAAGTCAAAATGGAACAAACTATGTCACAAGGCATGTGGAGATAGAACAGAAGTTTTCTCCAGTAAATATTTATTTCTTCCTTCACACAGATTTCTATATTTATACACTATCTCTTCAGGGCTCTTTGGAAAAGTTATTAGTGTATACAGACTATTTCCTTCCAGTTGCTACACTATATATATATTATGGAGACAGAGAGAAAGGGAAGATAGAGAGATAGATAGATAGATAGATAGAGAGATAGATAGAGAGAGAGAGAGACCTGCAGCCCTGCTTCAGTCTTGCAGGTGTTTCTTTTGTTGTCTGTCTGTTTTTAGTAGGACAGAAGAAAATTGAGAGGGGAGGGGAGATAGACAGGGTGAGAGAAAGAAAGACAGCTGAACACCTGCTTCACCGCCTGTGAAGTCTCCCCACTGCAGGTGGGGAGCAAGGTTTCAAACCCAGGTCCTTGTGAGGGTTTTTAAGCCTAGCACTAAGGGTGCTTAACTGGGTGTGCCATTTCCTGGTCTCCCATAACATCTTTAAATGTAAGTAGACAACAGAAAGTTTATGGTGCAAATTACAAAGGATAATAGAAAATAAGGGGCAGGTGGTGCTGCAGCTGGTTGAGTGCAGGTTACAGAGCTCAAGGACCCAGGTTCGACCCCCGGTTCCCACCTGCAGGGGGAAAGCTTTGGGAGTGGTGAAGCAGGGCTGCAGGTATCTCTCTGTCTGTCTGTCTCCCTCTCCATCAGCACATCACTCTCAAGGACTGGCTGTCTCTATCTAATAAATAAATAAAGATAAAAATTGACAGTTAATTTTTAAAAAATAAAATACATATGATATAATTATTTCAGCCATATTTTTTACTGATTTTTAATGGGGGCTTTTTTTTTTTTTGGAATGGGAGTTTTAAGTGAGGTAAAGAAACAATAATTCACCCACTCATAGCTGGAAGTAAGAAATTTTGAATTGTGTCAGTCTTAATCATAGGCCCCTAGGGGAGGGGGAGGACCCCTGGAAAATTCCAAAATAAAGAGAAGTTTGTTCCCCCTCCCCCAGGTGGAAGGCCAAGACATTTTAGTGATAATGAGTAGTTTTTGCCAGGGTCCAAGCATGAAGTTAAGATTTTGTGTTTAAGTCACACGTGAGTA